>NC_074711.1:9820933-9978433 GCF_947242115.1 Biomphalaria glabrata | reverse complement strand
TTGTACGTATGACGCTAATTAATTTAAAGTTCCTTTCTCTGTACTTGTACTTCTGATGCTAGCTGACTTAAAGTTCCTTTCTCTGAGCGATCTAGCAGTTGACGCAGAGACCAAATTTCCTTGTACAATGTCCAAACTCTTTTGTTGCAGACGTAAGACATGAATATAAACATCCCTTGTAACCCATTCATTACCACAGAGATGTAACGCAACACATTATTGTCCAATCCTTCGGCCAGGAGAGACAGTAGCCAGAACACTCCAGTCATTGTAGAAAGTTTCATGTAAATGTAAAGGTTACTGCGGTCACTTTTCTTAAACATGTCTGGACTTTGAAGTTTTTTGACTTTGTAAATTTCCAGCACTGAAGAAACAAAGAAGAAAACATTGCTGAGTAACACAGCACCAAGTGGAGCAGCCACAGAGCAGAGAATGAGTTCCTTAGAGTTTAAATAGCAAGTTCTAGTTCCATAGCCCATTCTTTGGCCATCAGAAGTGAAATAATCTACAAGTATTACAATGGATACTATTACAGCTGGTAAAAGAAAACTACATAGAACCCTAACGATTAGATGCTTGCGGGAGTCACTAGTGTTGCAGGTAGTTCTAACTTTGGCAGTAAAGATTGTATACATGTGAAAGCAGCAGATAAAACTCCAGGCAAACATACAGAGCCACATGAAGTGAGTACTAACACCAAGAACTGTACAGATGATACTTGGAGCTTGAACGTGAGAGATTGTCAGCAGCAAAGCCTGAGCTAAAAGAAGCGTGGCAGATAGAATCATAGTGTGTATACCAGCCACACTTCGGAGTGTCCTGAAGCTGATGTAGGTAACTACAGTCATCAGGAGACACACCATTGACACACCGAGACATATGACCGTGATGACATACAGAGATAGAAAAGATTCACTTGCTTCAGCAGCTTGCAGTTTCTCTTGTAACTCTTCAAGTTTAGAGTCCAGAAGGTCCACACAAACATTGACAGCACCATCTTCTTCCACTGATAACTTCTTGAGCTCGTCCTTTTCCTTAAAGACAAACACTGCATCTTCTAAATCAATTTTTATAACGAATTTTAATGATGCATTCGCAAACCCAAACCCCTCCACGTGAACTCTAGATTTGTTGAAATGAACAAAGGGGCAGGTCAAGAGCTTGTTTAGCCAAAGAAAGTCTTGCTTGCTGTACCACATTTCATTTGTTGGAAATGGTCCAGGTATATAAATCTCGTTAGTACAATCGTCGATAGTTTCATTGCAGCTCAAACTATTTGGCTCTTGTTGAGGATTTTTATAGTATTCCAGAGTCAGTATAGTGTCGCCTACTAAAAGTGTGATATTGTTTTGAAATAATTTCTCCGCCAGCGTTCTCTCCACGTCATCTCTCAGAATGTCTTTTGGTGAAATGATGTAGACATCTATGGTCAAAAGTACGGGATAAATGACGTATTTCTCATTCTGAACATCCAAAGAACTATCCCTGCTATCATTGCTAAGACCAAAGGATTTCATGCTAAATCTGAAAGATAACTCTTCAAAAATTTCAAACAGAGTTCTGTCAAACCATTCAGATAGACTAATGTTTAAGTGAGACAATATCTTGTAATGAACACCAGATACTTGCATGCTAACTTCAGTTTTATTGATTGTATATTCCAATCTAGTTTGATACCCCAATCCACGAATCTCTTTCAGGGCTGTTACACATTTTCCCCTTTTCAGCAGCTTACCATCAGCACACTTCATCTGGAAGCATTGATTGCCCGGTCCAGACCACTCATCCCTTAAACAACTCTGCACAGCTGCTTTAAAAAGTACAGCTAACCGCGACTCTTGATGGAAGTTTAGTAATATTGTGAACGGCGGGATCATAACAAAACCAGGTTGATAGGACTCGCTATCATTGGATAGCGAAGAATTGTCCGTGACAGACCAGCAATTATTCTTGAGAGAAGTATATTGTTCCGAATTGCATATCGCACAGAATACATTAGCGAAGTACATATTTTGTTTCTTAACTTTAAAACTTTGTCCAGTGAACTGGGAGCATAACTTTTCTATATCTGGCTCGTACGTTGTCCACTGACTGGTCACATTGCACTGATTAATAACCGAATAAAACCAGCTGTTCAGAGCGCCGCAAGTGGAGTAGTTTGAATTGAAATCCTGAATTACATCTTTTATCTGACAGGTGGAGGTGTGCTCTAAACTCAGTCTTACGAGATCGTTCAGGCTCAGGGCTTTATAGGAATGAAGATAATGAAAGCAGTCTATCTTGATCTTCCATGGCATCACCTATGTTTGAAGGAAATGAAATGAATAGTGTTAACAATTTTAATAGACCTTATACGCTAGCATATTTGTTTTATTCATTAGTTTTCAAAGTTATAACTTCAACACTGTTAAATTAGAGAATTTGATTCATGGAGACTAATCTATAAATAGCATCCTTTTTTCTGGTGAATCCGGTGTGCAGCAGACGTCAGTATTGATTATCAAATTATTTTTAAAATCATACAATCATTTTTTTTTGCTTATATGTTGTTGTTTTTTTTTTTATTTTCAGCACTGAAGAATCAAATTTCTAAGCTCTTTTGCTTGCAAAACTAAGAAATGTGTATTATTTAGTTGGCAGAAGTCATCTTCCAAATAACTTTTTTTTTTGGTCAACGTAATTTAAAATCTCTCATAATCGCTAAAAAAATAGGGGAAATAATTAAGAACTAATCAAGTTTTTAAATTTATAAAACACTTTTTTTTAAAAGTGTCAACAATACGTACACTTAGTCTATTGGACCAGTGTGGGGTGTCACAAATAAATAAATCTAGGAGGTTTACAATTATTTGTAAAAGAAAAAAAAATCTATAACTAATAATATTTATTACTACAATTATTTCAATCAATGATTTATTTAGTAGAGTGTGCAAATACACAGTGTTATATAGATCATGTATACACTGTGGATATGGATATAGTTGTAGACCATTGGAGATCTAATAATATTCAATTCGCCATGAGCGTCATTTTGAAATCATTTTTTAATAGTTCGAAATCTTTAAATCATTTAAAATTTGTCATTTTTTCTTCAATCTTGGTACATAGTGCCATTTAGTGTGGAACCTATAGTCATGTTAAATGCTAAACATATTAAGTAGGTCACATATAAATGTCTAGAAAACAAATTGAAATAATTAATACTGCAAACTAAATGTACACAAAAAAATCTATAATTTTAACATACATTGCAGTTAAAGCTGTTCGTAATTTATAAAAGTTAAGATGCGGTAATAATGTTTTTGTTTTCTAAATAAAATCATGCCGACCTAACAAATATTCATGTTCCTTTTAATTTTGCACCGAAATGAAGTAGAAATACTTTTCAATTGATTATCTTATCTTAGCTTCTTATATAATACAGACGTTACTCCAAAAAATAAGATGATTACGTCCTACGCGTTATGCATTTAATCATTCATATTAACCAATGACCTACATTCTGCCAAGTCACTGGTTTTCCTGGCTAGCTCAGGCAACCCATTCCATGCTCTAATAGCACTAGGGAAGAAGGAGTATTTGTACAAATTAGTCCTAGCATATGGAACAAGGAATGTGCCTTCATCTTTGTGTCTTTCTGAGTATTTTATTAAATTTTGTTTTTGTATTTGAAGATTATGGTTCAGTGTTTTATGTATGATTGCTACTTTACTTTTGAGTCTCCTCTCCTGAAGACTTTCTAAATTTTTAAACTTTTCTTTTTCTTTTTGCAGCAGACATGTACATGTTTACTTACATTCGTAGCATTGTTACATTCGGCGCAATATCTGTTGTAGTAGGTGACCCCGGTGACTGGATCACTGACCTTTGTGAGTACATCCATCAGGTTTTTATCATACTCCAGATCTTGACCTAACAGATCTTCCTCGCACAACTGTCTCACCCTCAGATCGGAGTAATCGTCTGGGCAAGAGCGTAGAAGCAGAAATGTGTACATTCTTTCATCATAACCGCTGCACGTTAATTTAGTCAATTTATTTGTCAGCTCCCCTTCACGTGGCAGCAACAACGAGGAAAGATCGACAGTTTTCGAATCAGAGTTGCCATCATTCCAAGGCAGAGACTTAACTTCTGGACAACAAGTACCGTAAACCAAACACCTTGGTTTTTGGCAATCGCAAGGGAAGCAATCAATGTCAGAACATCTTTCAAAATTAACAAGAGTAATTCTCTCTTCCTGGTAACAAACGTGGGGACATAGATTCAGGAAGTAATCGATATGTGAAATGTTTTTATTCCACTGAAACTCGTAATTAAAATGTTCATCCGCTATCACAAACTTAAAACAAATTAATGTTAAAACGTCAAAACTTCTGAAAAATCTGGCCGAAATTTTAATCGCCATTATCTTCTATGATCTTACATTAAATTTCAAGGAAATAATTATAAAACTAGTCTGTCACAGAGATGAAACAAATAACATTTCCAGAACCAAAACGATTTTATATAGCAGAGAGCTGCGTAGGTCTAAAGGTTGCCACAAATGACCACATGAATCTTTTATGTGATTTACTTTGGATGACGGGTCCGCACAAAATGCGCGGACAGTAAGTTATGTCCGAATCGTCTACCTGTTTATGGCACCATGAGAATTCAGTGATACCGATTAAATCAAATATGTGAATATAAAAACATTGGCCATGCAATGATGCTTCTCAAAACTTTATATACATGGTTCATTGGGGTACATACTTGAAAACATTCAGTATTGCTTTCTTTCTAGGAGATTGAGAGTTTAGGGGCAGAAAGAGAGGCTCAGATAATCAGGGCCGGATTTTAGTATGCAGAGGTAGGATGTTTGTGGACGTACCTACATTTTTTCGAAAGCTGAAATAAAGATAAAACATATGGGTATTAATACTTATATCTAACTGAATACTAATACTTAGATCTAACTGCATACTAATACTTATATCTAACTGCATGCTAATACTTATATCTAACTGCATGCTAATACTTATATCTAAATGCATGCCATATTTTAGAAGAAAGAAATCGAGCACTTGTAAATGTTATCTCATTTTCTTTTTAAGCAATAATTAATTTGCATATTTTACATTTTATCTCTTTTGTGGAGGCCCCTTTCTTGTGGAGGCCTCTTTCTTGTGGAGGCTCCCGACAGTAGTCCAACCTGCCCGCCCTTAAATCCAGCACTGCAGATAATTTATGAGAGAGAGAGAAAGATAGAAAGAGAGAGAGAGAAGGTGAGAGAAATAGAGAACCCTGCCTAACTCCACACCCAGTCGCCCTGTGGAAAATTTGGCCAAGGATAGACAAATTTATTAATTAATTTCTGTTTTGCTGCCCCTGACTTGCTGATCTCCCCCTGACTTGCTGATCTCCCCCTGACTTGCTGATCTCCCCCTGACTTGCTGATCTCCGTCTCGACAGGTCTGGGAAACCCAAAATTCTCGACCTGTATGGCGACATTTATGCACTACGCAAGACAGCAGGGTTTCTGTCCAGGGCTTTTGCAAGAGAGGGTTTGAGCCTCTCAAGCCCTTACTCAAATGGAGTTTGATGATGATGATGATGATTAATCCAAAGTAACAGCGGGAAAGAATTTGTCGACATGCATCTCCCTAGAATTACAAATCTTACGAGGCTCCTCGAAAACTCCATACTCCTGATCTAGTTTTCCTCTTGCTATTCGTTGGATTCCTCTAATGCTCAAATGTTATTTGCCAAAGTGGTATTTAACCCTTTCAAACCCTGCAATCTAAAGGGCTGACGATGCTAAGGCCATCTGTTTCTGTGGCCCACGGTTAACGGGGGTGTCATGTGGCCAGCACTACGACTAATTGCAATTACTTTTTATAAACTAATGTCAGGTACCCATTAGAGCTAGGTGGTCACAGAGGCGCCCTAAAGATAGCGAAATTAAAAAATCCCAGTCTTTACCAGGATTCGAACCCAGGAGCCATCGGTTCAAAAGCCAAGTGCTTTACCACTCAGAAACGAAATTCACATAATTAACTGGGCAGACACTAAGTACGTTTTAACTCTTTCTCACCGTAATTATTTTTCCACGTTTCGAAGGAATTCTTCTTTTTGCTCGTTACTACTTCACTCCCCTGTTCTGATGAAGCTTCAATAGCTTTGTTGTTTGTTACCAGAAAATGTTTTATTTGGTATAGAAATAAAGGGAAATGCATGCTCTTTTTATATAACACAAAGTCAAGTTTATAAAATCAAACATCAATTTAATTTAAGGAAGTCAAATAAACAATGGTATCGTCAATTAGTAGAGAAAGAGTTAATATTCGTGCAGAGAAGTGGGATGTACATTATGTATGTAATTATGTATACAATTAAAGAAAAATTGTTTGTTAAAAAATGTTTGCATTAAAAACAAAGTTCGAAGTCTTATCATTTCAATTGGAGACTGTCATCGTTTTCTTCAATGTGACTCCTGCTTGGTAACAAGTTCAAATTTGTATGGCTACCTGGTCGTGCGGTGTGCGCTCTGGACTATAATTCAGTCGTCTCAATAGTCCCGGGTTCAAACCTTGCCAGATGCCATACCCGTCCTCCTGCTGGAGGTTTGGACCAGGAAGTAGTTTAATATGTCTAAACTGTGTCTGAAGAGTATATATTGATCTGAACATTGCTTGAGTGTTTCTGTACACGTATTATTATTGGAGTTCTTATTGACAGACTTACAGATAAAGACATAATACAAAAGAATAATAACCGTGTCTCTAATCTCTTTGTTTGTAGTGCGGTCTTTAAATGTGATTCCTAGGATCCTTCTGTGGCATCTCAATTCCATCACTAGGAATCTGCTCTCTAGCTTTTCAGTCAGTCTCCAAGACTCGCAAGCATATAAGAAAGTGGTCATGACTTGGAAGCGAATCAGTCTGATTTTGGTGTCGAGGGCTATGGGATTTTTTAATAATTTGTACTTATTTTTGTATTGTATTTGTGCTAATTGTGTTGAAAATTCCCTTACTGGAAACATTAAATACTCTAAGAAATCTTTGTTGTAAAGATACATTTGTTGTGTTTCTGTATTAGCAGAATTTCTTATAGTGATTAAAGTGTCTGTTTCAAGACATGAGGCTTTTTAAAAAATCCTTTAATTGAAATGCCGTATAAAATAAAAAACAACACTTTTCTTCATTCGTTGTACTAGACAATATTAGATCCTTAAATAAGAAATAATATAAACGATTTTACTTTATTTTTAAACAACGATTGACATCAGGGTTTTTAAATGAGTTATATCCGTGGAAATGTGCCGAAGGTATCGTAGAAAATAAGCTAACAACTTATCAATGCATCTACAAGTTTAGTTTAGGCGTAGTGAACAAAACGTGCGCCCCTTCCAGCCCCCATGAACATCACATAAAAATATATGCTTATAAATTAAACGTATTTAATAATAATAGAATATAAATAACCTTAGAATGTATTACCTAACTAAAATATCTGCAATAAATTATATTTTTTGGCGCCTCTCTGAGGGTTGCGTCTGGTGTATTGTGCCCCCCCCCCATGCCCCACCTCACTACGCCTCTGCCTATAAGAGCAGCGGTTCTCAACCTTTTAAGCTCGGCGACCCCTTTTTACAATCCCCCACTCTGCCGCGACCCCCCCCCCCACACACACACATACAGCAATAGAAGAGTAGACAATAACAATCCATATTTTCGATGGTCTTAAGCGACCCCTGGCAAATGGTCAATCGACCCCCAAGAGGGTCGCGACCCACAGGTTGAGAACCCCTGCCTTAGGTTATCTGGCTAAATATTGTCTTGTAACACATTCCAGGCATACGACATAGCTTTGCTATTTTCTTACAATTAAACTGACCAGAGCTTTGATAGAAGAGTGCAAACATAATCTTTGATATTATCTTTATCTGTGTTCAGTGACACAATGTATTCAAACTAGAAACACCTCCATAGAGTGTCGTTTGGTCGTCTCGGTGGTCCCGGGTTCATACCCTGCCCACTGCCTTCCCCCGTCGTACCGCGAGAGATAGATTATTTTCAACTCTGAAAGAACATCCAAAACATGATAAAACATTTTACAAAACATTTTTTTATTGTCATTAGGTCTGTTTGAACTTTGGACATTCCTATTAGCTTTATATACAATACTATTACAATTACACAATAAAAACATTTTTAAAATACTTAAAAATAACAAACTTATTCGAAGTGTAAGTGTATCAATTAGTTTGGATCAGTCATGTGATGAAATTTATAATAGATCTAGACCAAAAACGATAAATCTGTGCGATTAGAAATCTTTTTACCAATTGTTTTTGTTTAGCGCTATTGCATGCTTTACGCTTTCTCACTACGCTATGATCCTATCACTTTCTCACTACGCTATGATCCTATCACTTTCTCACTACGCTATGATCCTATCACTTTCTCACTACGCTATCATCCTATCAGTTTCTCACAACGCTATGATCCTATCTTTTGTCTGGGCTTGTTGGGGGGGGGGGGGGGAGGGGAGTGGTGGGAAGAAAGAAAAGGATATCTGTGTGAATTTTTACTGTAATCGGTTTTTAAAAGGATTTTAAGGGGACTAATTCATCTTTTCCATTATTTCAGTAAAGTACAATTTTTTTCCCTTTTTCAAAATTCCAAAACAAAATAATTAACTAACGATAGTTAATTAACTAATTTATTTTTTTATTGGTTCTTTTAAAGAAATAATTTTGCGAAATTTCAGCTTGATCCAAGAGTGGGTGTCGGAGAAATAACATAACACACTTTTTACCAGACAGAGTTGATATGAGTATTGTACTGAAGACATTTCATGGGTGCAGACAGAAAGCAATAAACAATTTAGTTAATGCTAGTTGCTCAATCCCTAAGCTGTTGACAAATTCTCTTAATGTGCTTGTACTTCTGATGCTAACTGACTTAAAGTTCCCTTCTCTGAGCGATCTAGCAGTTGACGCAAAGACCAAATTTCCTTGTACAATGTCCAAACTCTTTTGTTGCAGACGTACGACATGAATATAAACATCCCTTGTAACCCATTCATTACCACAGAGATGTAACGCAACACATTATTGTCCAATCCTTCGGCCAGGAGAGCCAGTAGCCAGAACACTCCAGTCATTGTAGAAAGCTTGATGTAAATATAAAGGTCACTGCGGTCACTTTTCTTAAACATGTCTGGACTTTGAAGCTTTTTGACTTTGTAAATTTCCATCACTGAAGAAACAAAGAAGAAAACATTGCTGAGTAACACAGCACCAAGTGGAGCAGCCACGGAGCAGAGAATGAGTTCCTTAGAGTTTAAATAGCAAGTTCTAGTTCCATAGCCCATTCTTTGGCCATCAGAAGTGAAATAATCTACAAGTATTACAATGGATACTATTACAGCTGGTAAAAGAAAACTACATAGAACCCTAACGATTAGATGCTTGCGGGAGTCACTAGTGTTGCAGGTAGTTCTAACTTTGGCAGTAAAGATTGTATACATGTGAAAGCAGCAGATCAAACTCCAGGCAAACATACAGAGCCACATGAAGTGAGTACTAACACCAAGAACTGTACAGATGATACTTGGAGCTTGAACGTGAGAGATTGTCAGCAGCAAAGCCTGAGCTAAAAGAAGCGTGGCAGATAGAATCATAGTGTGTATACCAGCCACACTTCGGAGTGTCCTGAAGCTGATGTAGGTAACTACAGTTATCAGGAGACACACCATTGACACACCCAGACATATTACCGTGATGACGTAAAGAGATAGAAAAGATTCACTTGCTTCAGCAGCTTGCAGTTTTTCTTGTAACTCTTCAAGTTTAGAGTCCAGAAGGTCCACACAAACATTGACAGCACCATCTTCTTCTACTGATAATTTCTTAAGCTCGTCTTTATCAGTGAAGTTAAACTCTGCATCGTCTAAATCAATTCTTACCATGTATTTTGTTGATGTATCTGCTGACACCAAAGTCTCCACTTGAACTCGTGTCTTGTTAAAATGGACAAATGGGCAGGTCAAGAGCTCATCTAGCCAAAGAAAGTCTTGCTTGCTGGACCACATTTTACTGACTTGATATGGTGTAGGAACACAGATGTCAGCTAAAGACATACAATAGTGAGTTGTTGAAGAGCAATTTAAGCCTTTGGATCTGTAGAGAGTATTACTAACGAACTCTAGAGTCATCACCCTTTCTCCAACTAAAAGTGTGATATTAGTTTGATACAGCATTTCCAGCCACAATTTTTCTGCTTCATCTCTACTGATTTCTTTCTGTGTAATTATAAATACTTCTAATACTAAAAAGGAAGGAAGATATACATCCGGACTATATTGAGCATCTAATGATCTATATTTGTTTGGAATAAACGATTTGACATTCAAACTTAAACACAACTCTTCTAAAATAGTTGACATGTTTACACTAAACCAATGTGACAGACTAGAAGAAAAATAAAAAATGTCATTGTAGGTAATTTCCGATGGTTGCACGCCATCTTGGCTATAATTCAGTGTATATTCTAATCGTGCTTTATATCCTAATCCACGTATTTCTTGTAAGGCAGTCACGCATCGCTTACTTCTAAGCTGTTTCCCTTTAGCACAGTGTATCAGAAAGCATCGATTCCCTGGTCCTGGCCATTCTTCTTTTGAACAGGACTGTATTTCTGTTTTTGATGGCGCTTCGGATAACATTTTCCCGTAAAAGTTCAATAATATTGTAAATGGTGGTAACTCATGAGAAATAATACCAGGCAGAGTAAATGAGCAATGACTCTTTAGATAAGGATATTGCTCTGAATTGCAAATCGCGCAGAATACATTTGAGTAGGACAGGCTTTGTTTCCTCACACGAAAACTATGTCCAGCGATCTGAGAGCATAACCTTTCAACATCTGAATCATACAGCGTCCACTTTCCTGTTATATTGCACACTCCAATAACTTTGTCAAACCAATTGTTGCTTTTGTCGCATGTCAGGTAGCTGGAGTTAGCATCCGGTACATGGTCTTTTACATTGCAGGTGGATGCATTATCCAAACTCAGTCTCAGGAGCTCGTTAGGTTCTAGGGACTTGTAGATATAGAGGTAGTGATAGCACTCAATCTTTACACTCCAGGAAACCAGCTAAATGTGGAGGAGAAACGTTCAAGGTATTAGAAATACAATGACATTACTGATGAAGACATGAGAATGCAGAATATTACATCACTAGCTTATCGCTATAAATACTAAATATATAAAGTGTTTAGGAAATATGTATTAGTCTTATGTTAAAATATGTTAATAAGTGGCTTATTTTACATATATACAAGGATGCTAAAGATTTTTAAATGAAGAAAGCAATTTTTTTTCACATCAGGCAACATAAAACTACCTTTTAACAAGAACAGTATTTAAACTACTTGTTTAAAAAAGACAATACTTTAACTTAAAAATAACTTATAGAGCGATTTTTTTCTCTTAATAACTAATAAAACAATGGACCCACCCCATTCCGAGAAAGAATCCTGGTTAAACGAATGTATAGATCTACTAGACCTTATACAATTCCAATGATAACTCTTTAGATGTAAACTTAAAAGAAGATGTGCACAATTTTCTGATCATTAATGTATTAAACTCCAAGACGTATATAGTCCGTTCAAAATAAATAATAAATATCTCTTTCCCTATCCAAATTTAATTTTTTTTTTTTTACTTTAAAAAATTATAACGGTCAAACTAGATATTTCCAAGTTTGGCCAATGAGCGAGTAATTCCTTTCTCAACAATATGCAACAACCTGTCAAATTTATTTACTGAAGTAGGTATCAGTACTTACATTGAAATAATATTTTATAAATAGTTTTTTACACCAATACTTACATAACTAGCATTGTTACACTCAGCGCAGTATTTATTGTAGTAGGTGACCCCTGTGACCGGATCACTGACCTTTGTGAGTACATCCATCAGGTTTTTATCATACTCCAGATCTTGACCTAACAGATCTTCCTCGCACCACTGTCTCACCCTCAGATCAGTGAAATCGTCTGGGCAAGAGCGTAGAAGTAGAATTCCCCTGTGGTTCTCACTGCACGTTAATTTGGTCTGTTCGTAATTCGTTTCGTTTGCTTCACTTGGAAGCGGAAATGAAAAATAATCCGCAATTTTAGAATTAGCACCGTCATCTTTTCCAGGCAAAGAGCTCACCTCCGGACAGCAAGTGCCGTAAATCAAACACCGTGGCTTTTGGCAATCGCAAGGGAAGCAATCAATGTCAAAACATCTTTCAAAAGTAATAAGAGTTATCTTCTCTTCCTCATAGCACACATTGGGGCACAGGGACAGAAAGTAATCCAAGTGTGCCACGCTCTTGTTCCACTGGTACTCGTAGTTGTCATTCTGATCAGTCCACGCAGACAATAAACTGAATAGTGGAAACATATGCAAACTTCTGAAAAATGTGAGAGACATTTTTAAAGACATTGCATTTATCTTAATGAAGAGAAATCTTTATTCAATGTTATAGCAGTTAGCCTTCTACGGTCATAGAACGCCTGTGACTCATCTCATAAACAATGGATAATAAGAAATCAGTCATAAAACATTTTCTTATAGTTTATAAACAAAGCGCTGTATGGATATATAGGAATACAAGACTTACTTATATAGGATACGAAAATGCGTGGTTGTAAAGGTTGCTATGAATGACAGTGTAAATGTTTCATGAGATATGCGCTTAGGATGATCTGTTCAGTATAGATGATCTCCCATTGGTCATATGAGATCGGCGCCACTTTGATGTTATCATTGAATGTCTGCGACATGTTTGACTTAACAGAAGCGAAAATAGAAGTGTTTTCGCAAGTGACTTCATTTGTTGTGCATGTTGTAGCCTCATTTTGATTGAATAGTTACATGGGCGCATAGAGTCTGCGTGTGTCTCTTGAGTCTTTAAATGGGAAGAGGGGAAAAGAACAAAAGAGGAAGAAAGAAAGACAAACAAAATAGGAAGAATCTTTGTTCAAAAATAACGAAGCTAATCTAAGAACCTCGCACTTACAACTATATATCTCAAAACATGTAGAAGCTATTTCCCTTATTCGAAGTGATGAATCACCAATAATTAATTGATTAATTGGTTAATGTTTGAATTTGATTCAGGTTTTATTAGGTACAATAAATAATTGCTTAAAGTTTCAACTTGATCTGAAAATACGCGTGAGATAAATAACATGTTCAATTATCTAAGGGGACGAAACTCTTCAAGGCTGTATATGTGAATACTGCAGGATTAATTTCCTTTGTTGGTTGTCAAATATAACTATTAATTACCAGTAATTAATTGCCTAATTGGATAATTTCTTTTGTCACAGACACCTTCAAGGCTCTTAGGACTCATAAGAAGATTCTCGTTGCCTATCAGAGGACGCTACTGCTGCAGACCTGCCACATCACAAGAAAATTCCTCAGTGGACACTGATAAAGGAACTACAATGAAATATGTTTCTCTTTAATGAAACTCGCCAGAGAATGAATACTCGTTCGTTTTTAACATAATAATAATAATAATTGTAATAATCCAATACAGAATACTTGTGACAAAGGCTACTTAAAACAATCACCTACGATTAACGACCGTGAGTAAAGTCTAGCGACGTCTCTACATAGCTTCTTAAATAGTACCGTACAAAGAATTGTCTAGGTCGTTTATGTTACTGATGGTCGATTCTACAAACATCACGTTTATGCAAATCTACACTATCTAACAGGGTGTGCCTTATTTTGCAATGTGACCTAAAAAATAATAGAACATCTTACCTACTACTGGTCAGCCACTATTATGTGCTGTCAAGTGTGACACTATAGACAAGATGTGACAGGTCGTAAGCAAACAATGACAATTCCATCCTCTGTGACTTGTTTAGACAATGGAAAGGCATAGGTGTGACACTCATAAGTTCCACGTTGGGTCATATTGCATTAAATAAACATATTCATATTACTAAGGTTGTGAAGAAAAATTCAAACTAACTTTATAATAATTTATGTCGTTACTGACAATGCTTAGCCGTAATAAACATAACGAATATATATAATTTAAATTTGAAAATACAAACTTACTTTAGAGCGGCGACATATAAAGGGAACTTATTCAGCTTATGCCACCGCTTTAGTCAAGTACAATTTCTTTCCCTTGTTCGAGATACAAACAAAATAATTAATTGGTTAATTTTTTTTTTATTGGTTCTTGTATTGTCAGGCAAAAGAAATAATTGTGCAAAATTTCAGCTTCATCGACATTGGGTGTGGTAGAAATAACGTGTACAAATGTTTTACCAGACAGACAGACAGACAGACAGAAGGGATATAAGGTTTGCAATAAAATTGGTTCTAAAAATGCGATTGCTTGTTGAACCTAGATTTATTGCTAAATGGACGTTAGTTGTTTATATAGATTAATAAAGGTAAATTGATTGTTAAAATAAAATAGGTAGTTAGAATCTGGTTGCTTATAAAGGACTATTCAAGCTAGATTGATTTTTCAAGTGTACCATTCAGCAAGATAAAACTAGTGAAAACAATCATTTCAATTTATTTTTTACCTTAAGGTGCATTAAAGAATAACAACATCTTTAAATTATTGAATTTAAATTGTTTTCTAAAATAATGTAATTCTAATGTTACAATAATACCAAATGGCACCTAGATACATGTATATTTATTGACTCTGAATAAAACAGTCGATTTGCTGATGGTATTAGTTACCATCGATTATCCCATCACAAAAAACATAGTGCTTCTCCCATCCAACTGTTCAAACATTAGCTAATCATACCAGCAGGAAGCTAATGAACCACCAGGTTGTAAGTATCTCTGCAGGTCATAGAAACACGGGGCTTCAGGTCATGACATAAGCAAACTATTCAATATTCCCAGCTCATCAATAAATCTCTAGCGATGGCCTGACCTCCCAGGGCTTGAGCAACGATTAGCCAGCGGTTCTCAAAACTGTGACAAATTGATGAGCCCTTCGAGTAAAACAAGATTTACGGAACTGTAATATGTCGTGTAAAAAGAAGAAAGAATAACATAATAATAATAAAAAAGGCTTCGAGTCCAAAGATTAATGAGGAATGCAGTATTTCCCGTGGCTATGCAGCCCCAGCTGTGACCTACATATTAAGAATAATTATTTTGTAAAAGAAACATTTTCTTCCTGTCTGAAAGACGAAAATTGGCTTTAAATATTTAACAAGTAATACCAAAAAATAATCACTTTCTTACTTAGACTTAGGTCCTCCCGCACCGTTCGGGCGGAAAGCTGTCTCCATAAAGATGTCATTGGCAATGTCTGAAGCCTCCTCCCATCTGGTGTCCACTGTTCTGAGGTCCTCCATGAAGGTGTGTCGCCAAGTTATACGAGGACATCCCTGTTTGCGCTTTCCTCGTATTGGCCTCCATGTCATCGCAACTCTTGGTATGCGTAATTCATTTTGTCGTAGAACATGTCCCGCAAACCTCATGCGACGTTCTGTCACAACCTTACTAAGTGTTCGACTCCCAGTTCAAAAAAGAAGATGAAGTAACGTCTGTATTATATAAGATAAGATAAGATTTAAGAGAAAGAACGGCTAATTACTGCCCTGTATCTGAAAATTACAGGGTTTAGCACAATGTTGTTTTTAAAAAAGTATTTTTTTTTCTATTGCTTGTTGATTTGTGTCTTTCGACCAACTTCCGATTTCTGCGTTCTACGTTCCATCCATGAAGCAAGTGCGAGCTAACAGTAGGAATTTAAAAAGATTTCTTCATGATTGGCACTTGCTTGAAAGCTATTTATATTCAGCTTTTAGCGTCATGCAGCGAAACCTGTTTTCTTTAGTTGGACAATTTAGTATATGTTTGCTTAATACGCTTTGAATAGGATTAAAACAGATTTAAGATAACAATTATAAATTCTTTATTCTTAGAATTCCTCTACCTCCTGGACAAGTATTGCTTCACTAGCATATATATTTGAATGTAAAAGAGACTGTACATGAAGCCAACACTTACATCTGCAACGTAGAAGTTAATAAGCCAAATACTTGGCATGGCGAGCAACTGGGAGTGAATTGGAGCTGCCACGAGTTGTTGAAGAGATTTGACTTGTGAAGTATCTCCTCTTCTCTGAAATGTCAAGTTCCTCCAGCTAGCCAATGATAACTTTTTCTGTCAAACTGTCGACTGAATGCTTTAAAGTTTTGCACTGTAATGTTATGTCTTCGCCCATGTCTGGTGAGGTTATTCTTTTTCGCAATAAACTGGACATGCTATAGTAGCCGGGGCCGGTGTGAATGGCCCTGTCTTGTTATTTCGTCGCTTTTCTTCTGCCAAAGGCTTTTCATTTGGGCTTTCATAATTTAACGCTCCAGTGCTACAACGTGGCTTCATAATGTTCTACATCTAGTCATGTAAGAGTCAGAGTCTACACGAGAAGCTGTCAGAGAAGCTTTAGAGAGGTCTTCATTTCGTGTTGTTTTTTTACTGAAACTTACTTTCCATTAGAGAGCTGGGTCTAGCATGAAACTCTTTCTCTTATGATGGATTATGAAGACATGGCCTGCACATCGTACTTTCAGGCCAGAGTAAAAATGGGAGGAAGGTACTGTTACTTAGCCATTGATTTCAACGATACATGGTCTGAGCCGCATACTTTAACAAGCTAATCTAACAAGCTAGTCCATAAACTTTACTAGTCCAACCACTTTTACTTGTCCAACCATCTTTACTTGTGAAACCATCTTTACTTGTGAAACTATCTTTACTTGTGAAACCACCTTTACTTGTCCAACCACCTTTACTTGTCCAACCACCTTTACTTGTGAAACCACCTTTACTTGTACAAGTTGTACAACCACCTTTGATTATCCATACACATTGGACTTGTAATACATCTTCTGGTTGGAAAGATGTGTGTAGTGAGTTTCTCAAAAAGTGGTTGAGCGGTGGTTGTTACTTATATAGCTAGATAACTTCCCTTGGCTCTGGGTTATTTTTATTTTTAAGTTAACTTCAGAAGTAAAAAAAACACTAAAACGACCAATGTATTATCAGCAACAGATAATTGGGATATAAAAATAAAAATTAAAATCCCATAGTCAGTTATGCATAAAACAGATTGTGTCAAAATAAATAAAATATACACGCTGGTTATATGACTGTAATAGGCTATAGTCCCCGCCCTATAAGTGGTTTATAGACCACAACGGACGTCATGTATTTAGTGACAGAAATCAATAAGTAAGCTCTTTCTTTTATTGGAAGTGTTCAGTCATGCATTGTTTCAGTTGGGCTTAGCTGTTCACTTTAATTCCCACTTGGGGCCAAAGATCAATAGGGAAACATTTAACGAGGCTATCACTATGAGACTACGATGCAGAAAACATATCGACTAGATGCACCCCAACCTGGCTGAGGTTTACTTGGATCTTGGTCAGTTTGGACTCATCGAAAGAGGTAATGAATGGTGTTCATTTATATGCTATCTTCTAATTTAGGCTGAATTAATTGAAGATAAAAATACACTTTAAACTAAGATAGTCTAAGTTATTCTAAATTATTCTAAGACTATTTCTAGGTTATCTTTACTTAGCGAAAAGATAAGCATAAACTCTGCTGTGTCTCAGATTTATATTTTCCAAAGAGTTAATAGTAGCACTGATTTATCTATTAATGTATTTGATTAATCATATGATTTTAGTTTTTTTTTTTATTTAAACAATTTTTCTGGTACTAATTAAATTACTCCAACAGCAAATATGAAGATGTGAGAAGTATGGACATTTCAAAAACCAAGTTTAAACATGCTAAATCTGTGACGCCCAGACGCCCAGGATTCACTGATGATGGTGGCACAGTGAATCACATGAATCGCTCATTGACACGTTATAAGGGAACTCGGACGTTTGCCATTAGCAGTAAGAAACGTAGTATTTTTTTTAGTTTGTAACTTAACTATATAAGTTTCCCGGTAGCAATTTTAATGAGTGTACATAGGCTAGACAGAGTCGTGTTTGTGAGAGACGAAGCAAACAACGGTTCTCAACTTTTTAAGATACTTCCATACCGTCTCCATTTCATCTTCAGTTTTGAGTTTTCGGTTGCGTGCGTTTTTTTTTGTTGTTTTTTTTAAAGTCGGACAAGAACTAAACAAGAAAAATATAAACAAGCCAAATATTTAAAACTAGTCGACCGGCGTTTTTTGATGGGGGATCTTAACGAGCCTAGTATGTGAATATCAAGGCATATATGGCAGCATTATTTTTTGTTCACGTTATAAAACATCCGACTTCAAGTGTCATTCAATACATTGTTCCTATAGCTAGTAGAAATGCATTATGTTATTAAACCAGTTTTCGTCACATTATCAAACTTAGCATAAAGATTTTGATGATATGTAGAACTCGACTCACGTAATCTGGGGGGCCGGATTGCATATAAATGCCTGGGCCGACTTTGACACCCAGTCCGTCCCTGAACCTGGCAGTGCCAGAGAATGAATATTAGTTAGTTTTTAACATAATAATAATAAATGTATAAACAATATTATAGTCCTCTATTATTATAAAATTATTAAATTATGTTTGCTTTTGTTTAATTGTTATTTCTTTCTTTGATATTATGGTATGCATTTACTAGTTAAGATACATGAATTAGTATTATAAATAAACTATAATTAAAACCATTATGTTTCATACACATCATAGAGATATATGGAGCTATATATAAACACTATTTTGTAAGTGTATGTTTTGGCGATTTCAATTCTGCACATTGTCCTTCTGATTCCTCTCGGGTCTGGTCTGTGTTTCGCCATATTTTGTTCAGTTTACTCTAAATAAGCTTAACTCTTTCTCTCCGTAATTATTTAACATATTCTGGTGGAATCAACGCTGGTATCGTCAGTTTTTATACGTTACATGTCATGCTTGCAGGCGCGGTGGCTGAGCGGTAAAGCGCTTGGCTTCCGAACCGGGAGTCCTTGGTTCGAATCCTGGTGAGACTGAAGATTTTTAATTACGGGATCCATGGGTGCCTCTGAGTCCACCCAGCTCTAATGGGTACTTAATATGACATGTTAAAATGATTAAACACATTATTTTAAATGTTTCAATGCTATAACATTGTTATTATATTAAACATAAGTACTTCTACATTTTATTCTATAAATCAAGGTACCTACAGTTTGCACTCTTTGGGTCGGTCGCAAAGCTCAAGGTCTTTCGTAGCAGCACTAAATAGCGAAAATATGTCTCCACCAATGTCTCAGAAGAAAACCTTTACATCCAGTAGAAACTCTGGTGATCTATATTTTTTCATACATTATACGTGTCTATATTTAGCTATTTAAAACAACGAAAACAAAAATACCAAAACTTTTACCCTAAAAAAAACACATCTGAGTGGAACATTTTCCACTAACACCTGCTATAAAAAAAATGGAAAATTTTCAAAATCAAATGGTTGTGAAAAGTCAACTTTTACTTTTTATCATCTCAAGAAACCACTACAAACAGAGGAGCTGGCATACGTCTTAAATTTCCAAAAGGTGAAAGAAAGTCCATTGCCACCTGCTATCTCTCTGACAACCACAGAGCAGGAAGGGGACCACTAGAACATCTACCGCGCTAGCAAACCACCCAAGTACGCCGGAGGGTCATATTGTCTTCCAGACCGATGGATAACAGTTCGTCTAAGCTTGAAAACTCGTGACGCTTTTATTATACAACTGAGGACAGCTCTTGTAGAACCGAACAATAACATGATCTCCAATGTACCCGAGCACACATTGAAATAGAAGGAAGGAAATAGCAGACATATTGGCATATTCCAAAGATGGGAGAATGAATATCTTCATCATTATCATTTGTCTCTTTAGACTCGTGTTAGAGATGCTTTGACAGCTCGTGTAACCAAACCCTCCATTTTTCTCTTTCAAGAGTTGTTTTTAGAAGGATAACAAGAGAGTCCGGTCAATACTTATGCATTGTCAAGACATTTTTTCTTTGGAAGACCCTTTCCTCGAGCTACCTTCACTATACCTTGAAGGATGACTTCTGACAAAGAATCATGCCTTACCAAATGACTGAACCAGCTCAGCTTTCGCCTTTTTCCAGTATTGAGGAGTACCTGTTTTGCTAGGCAAAAGTGTTGACTTGTAAAAATACAAACTAATTTGTCTTCTTTTTCTTGCGCAGTTTATCTCAGGTAATTGCACTAGTCATCTGAGCATTTAAACTTATCAATTAGAAGGCAGAAGAAAGGAAGAAGTTCTTGTCTTTAAGTTCAACTTTTAGGCAGAAAAACAAGAATATCGGCCATTTACATTATGTGTAAATCTCACTTTGAGAATGTTTTATTTGAAGTCTACAGGAAAGTAACGAGATAAGAGATTTGGATTTATTGATGACTAGCAGAACTACCCGGCGTTGTCAGCGTTTAGTGTAACAGGTAAAAGAAAACAAATACAAGTTACAAATAATATACCCCACCCCATCCTGTAGTGGAGCCGATTGAAACTGTCTCCGCAATGACCTGGTGGACAGTCGTGCCTTATTCGATCAAGATTGTTCTGACCGTGCTGGCTGTACATTAAACTTCTTCACTTGTAAGGTTTCGGACTTGCCCTCAGACATGAAGATTATCTCGTTCTAACCCAGGCTTCCTATAATGTGTTTTGTTGTTGTAGAGATGTGTCTGACTCCGACTCAGGAGCTGTTTGAGTGTCTTGTACTGGGGTACTTCTACTAATGTAAGTTTGATCAGAAAAACACACTCTACATCTGCAAGTTGAAAGCACTGAGTTCAGATCTCTGAACGAGTCAAACAAAGTTGTATATAGTTGAGTCTCTGTCACTAATTGATGTTGTCACCTTGACCTACTGCTAACGGAATAAAATCATATAAACAAGCTAAACCCCACTATCCGTGTCGGTTTCATAGTCCATCAAATACAGAGCGTCGCTAAACTAAGTACGACTATGGAATTTCTTAGGGTCCGAACCTGGGATCGTCGAGTCATTCCGGAGTACGTACCACATCACCACGAAGCCATCCACATATATAAATACTCACACACATACGTACATACATACATACATACATACATACATACATACATACATACATACATACATACATGCATACATACAAACATACATGCATACATACATACATACATACATACATACATACATACATACATACATACATACATACATACATACATACATACATACATATATGCACATAATAATTCGCATTATATATTCTATATTGATACATCATTATTTTACATGGATTGTAATTCTAAAAAATGTGCAGTGAAAAACATTTTTTTTAATCTAAAGGACGAAACATGAAATCAACACAAAGGCGGTTCGCCTTGAAGAGCGCCCCAGTTAGATCCTTTTTTCCGCATTCAGGCCGGATGGAGCAGAAAATGATGTTTACCGACGGATTACCCAATAGCCTGAAGTCGTCGAGCCTGGGATTACCAAGTTCGAAACAATCCAGGGTGCAGACGAGAGCCATTAGTTCTGGGTAAACAAGAGTTGTCAATGTTAACTAATGTCGTATGAGCTTTGAGTCAATGTGGTTTTGATCTTTGCCAGCAGCTAACATCACATTACAGGAGTTTACCAAGCCTGTAGGCTAAGAAATGTCTCGAAAAGTTGTTAACAGCTGAAAAATTTTTAACAGCCTCTAACCAGCTAATCAATCAATTAGATCACATAATTGAAATAGGTCGGACTTTTAAAATTTCTTTAGAGATCTACCGAAAGCGAATCGTTAATAAAACTTTAGGAAACAAATTGAAACAAAAACGATAAATGCTATACTTGTACAGAGGGCATATGCATTTGTTGCAGCTCGAGGTTGCGCACCATGGCGTAAAACTCATTTGGTAAGATAGTGCAGCGCGGTTCGAATACGTGAATGAACGTGGAGGCGTCACGGGTTAGTGATTTGAGAGAGTGCTACAAGACAGCGAAAAAGCCGGTCGCCATTGGTTTACGTTAGTAATTCTATTTTCTTCAATATATATTTTATTTGAAAATAAAAATGAGTGCGGTGTTTGTGGTCTTTTTTTTTTTTGGGGGGGGGGGGGTATCTTACTGTTACCACTCCTCATGTGTATGTACATAAAGGCTTATAGTTCGCCATAACCCCACTCTTGCTTTATTATTGCGTTCACCATCGCCAGACATATCGATTGGGATTATGTAGTCTTTCTATTATGTATAGGGATATTTGCTGAGAGTTTATTCAAATGCGTAATTTTAGCCTTATGTTGTTGCAATTTAGAATTAAATGTATAAGAGGTAAATGTTAAACCAATGAACAGAAATCTAAGAAGACTTTCGTCTCATTGAATACTAAGATTTAGGAAGCATCCTAGAGTATAGTCTGCACATGCTCACCGAATTCCAGAGTTAAGAGACAGGTTAGTCCCTTCCTTCCACCTCTACTTTCTACTATATTATCTCCTCTTCCTTCCACCTCTACTTTCTACTATATTATCTCCTCTTCCTTCCACCTCTACTTTCTACTATATTATCTCCTCTTCCTTCCACTTCTACTTTCTACTATATTATCTCCCCTTCCTTCCACCTCTACTTTCTACTGTATTATCTCCCCTTCCTTCCACCTCTACTTTCTACTATATTATCTCCTCTTCCTTCCACCTCTACTTTCTACTATATTATCTCCCCTTCCTTCCACCTCTACTTTCTATTGTATTATCTCCCCTTCCTTCCACCTATACTTTCTACTATATTATCTCCCCTTCCTTCCACCTCTACTTTCTACTGTATTATCTCCCCTTCCTTCCACCTCTACATTCCACTGTATTATCTCCTCTTCCTTCCACCTCTTCTTTCTACTATATTATCTCCCCTTCCTTCCACCTCTACATTCCACTGTATTATCTCCTCTTCCTTCCACCTCTACTTTCTACTATATTATCTCCCCTTCCTTCCACCTCTACTTTCTACTGTATTATCTCCTCTTCCTTCCACCTCTACTTTCTACTGTATTATCTCCTCTTCCTTCCACCTCTACTTTCTACTGTATTATCTCCCCTTCCTTCCACCTCTACTTTCTACTATATTATCTCCTCTTCCTTCCACCTCTACTTTCTACTGTATTATCTCCCCTTCCTTCCACCTCTACTTTCTACTGTATTATCTCCTCTTCCTTCCACCTCTACTTTCTACTGTATTATCTCCCCTTCCTTCCACCTCTACTTTCTACTGTATTATCTCCCCTTCCTTCCACCTCTACTTTCTAATGTATTATCTCCTCTTCCTTCCACCTCTACTTTCTACTGTATTATCTCCTCTTCCTTGCACCTCTACTTTCTACTGTATTATCTCCCCTTCCTTCCACCTCTACTTTCTACTATATTATCTCCTCTTCCTTCCACCTCTACTTTCTACTGTATTATCTCCCCTTCCTTCCACCTCTACATTCCACTGTATTATCTCCCCTTCCTTCCACCTCTACTTTCTACTATATTATCTCCCCTTCCTTCCACCTCTACATTCCACTATATTATCTCCCCTTCCTTTTTTCCCCCCACAGTTACTCCCGCTTTCCAGTGTATCCCTTCATTGACATTGTTAGCGTGGACGAAATTTAAATGAGGGAGAAGTGAATCAAAGAGAGAGAGAGAGAGAGAGAGAGAGAGAGAGAGTGAAAGAGGAAGAGAATTAGAGAGAGAGAGAGAGAGAGAACAAGAAAAAGAGAGAGAAAGAGAGAGTGTTAAGAGAATGAAGAAGAAAAGGATAGACAGGGCTTTGATCTAACGACAACAGGAAACAGACAATCCCATATTATTTCAATCATTCCCTCCGTGTTCTACCATGTTGACAGACTGCTTGCTACAGAGATACTTCTGATGAAGGTTAACCTGATCAATGTCCTGTTGTCAGACCGAGCTCAAACAATTCAATAATTAACCAAAGAGAAAGAGATAGAACACAGACCTATACATTACCACCTGAATGACATTATTTGTTGTAGAGGTCAAAGTGCATAGGTCAACGTTCATAGGTCGACATGTCTGTCGTTCCAACTATACCGTCACTTTTCTCAATCGCCTTGCCCTATGCTGTACTTAGTGTTGCTTCGACTTGTAAAACAGTATCGTGCGGTAAAGATTGGTACTAAATATAACATGATTTAAACATCACTTAGCTTTATAGTCAATATGGAGTCTCATGTTTTACCTTTTTGTGTGCCAGAAGTATTACATTCTCACTCTACCTATAACTTTTTATTGCTTTGATATGACTCATCTTTTATGTTATAGCATTCTCAGTGCAAGGGGCGTGGTGGCTGAGTGGATAAGCGCTTGGCTTCCGAACTTGCGGTCCTTGGTTCGAATCTCGGTGTGCTCGGTGAAAACTGGGGTTTTTCTAGCTTCGGGATTTTTAGGACGCCCCTGAGTCCACCCAACTCTAATGGGGTAAAGTAATGGCGGTTTGTCGTTGTTCTGGTCACATGACACCTTGTTAACTGCTGGCCGAAGAAACAGATGAACGTTATATTATCTGCCATATGACCGCATGGTCTGAAAGGGGAACTTTATTTTAGTTGTATTCTCAGTGTGCTTTAGTCCGATCTCTGTCTGTCTGTGTGTGTGTGTGCGTGAGCGCGCGTATGTGCGTGCGCGTGTGTTTGTGTGTGTGTGTATGGAAGGTAAGGGGTATCAGTAAAAAAAAATGTGCCAAGCAAACATAACACAGCTGAGGTTAGGATTCGAACTCAAGCCTCTTTATTAGGTAGCCTCTCAGCAACATATCTCAAATTTCAGAGATCTTCAATGTGAAAGGCTTTCCAGTTGCAAAGAAATGAATTAGAAAGTGTTGTTAACTCGAAAACTAGTTACGTTTGATACAGCTTTGTGAACACACATTTGAATAACCAATTTAAATTTGTCACATTGAACCAGTGGTTGAACCGAACCATTCACACGTTTATGTAGACCAGTGGTCTTCAACGGGGGCGATATCGCCCCCTGGGGGGCGTTTTCGAGATTTTGGGGGGCGCTGAGAGCCAAAGGGGCGGTAGGGGGGCGCTGGGCACAAAATGGGGCGGTAAGGGGGCGCTGGGCATAAAGGCGGAAAGAAGAAACTAAAGGTGCTCTGAAACAAAACAAATTAAAAAATTCTTCAACATTAAAGCTGGGAAACTAAATATAGACAAATTATAGTTAACTAGATTCTAATTTAAGAACAGAAACAGCGTTAGAAATTGAGTTCGGGAATCTCTTTTTCTATTTTTAAATTCTTACTCTTTTGCTGTGATTGGAGAGTATTTATTGTCCTTGGATCTTGCGCGTATAAACGTTTAAGATTTGATAAACAAAGTAGGTAATACGCCTTTTAGATTATAGCTTATTTGATCTACATATGTTAATATATTGATATTTAAATGTTAATTGCAAAAAAACATTAAAGGTAACATTTAATAGAATATTTTAACTTTTTAAAAATAAAAAACATTGATAAAATTTTACGAAAACCGACTGGTTTGTCATGTAATATTTCCTTGAGATTTAGTGAATTGCCACTAGAAAAAAAGTAAGTTCTACTTTGATGGCATTTTCAGATGAGGTTATGAAACCAAGTCGGCTTCACGAACATATAGTGATATCCAAAAATAATT
The DNA here is from genome assembly GCF_947242115.1 of Biomphalaria glabrata. NCBI lineage: Eukaryota > Metazoa > Mollusca > Gastropoda > Planorbidae > Biomphalaria > Biomphalaria glabrata. The sequence continues at coordinate 9,952,714 of NC_074711.1, read as the reverse complement.
TAAGAATATTCATGAACAATTATAAAAATCTACAATTAAAACAATATTAAAAACAAAAAACGGCAAAGCAGGATATGATTTAATGGCTTCTTAGAAAAATGCATAGCTTTTTAAAAATTCTTATGATATTGTTGAAAAATTGATTAAAACTATTTTTTTTTTAAAAACATATGTTACACAAAAAGACTTTTTTTCTTTTAGAGATGAAATATTATTTCAAAATTGTCTAGTTATGTAGCTTATGAGGACATATAGGAAACCATCAGTGGTTGGACGCTACAATGACTTCATAAGTAACATAGAATAAAGAACAAATCTATTCACTATTCACCTAGTGAGTTCTGATACACAAGAAAAGTTTAGCCCGCAATTTAATTTCTATTTGAATCTAATTATAAAACTGTAAATAAAATACAAACCTATGCCGAAAATAAGTGCATCTTTCAACAGTTTTGTGAAACAAATGATGAAAAAGGTGTTAGACTGTTAGACTCTTATGTAAACTGAAGTTCGCTGGATTTCGAAAGGGGTTTGTTAATTGTTATGGCTCGTTTTTTTAAGCTCTTAAATAATTTTTTTTTTTTGAGAAATGGGAAGATTCAACGGTTGGCGATGACTTAAAGCAGGCTAAAAAAAATTGTTTTCCATGCTAGGCATCTAACACAACTGAATGAAACGAACCTCCGACTGCTAGGAAAGAGATTGACTTTCATTGATTATATCGTTTTCTCTTTTATCGAGATATTAAATCTATTTTAAAGAGTTTTACAATCTCACATGATTTGTTTGTTGACAAATGAATTACCGCCCAAGGACACCGATATCTATGCAATTCACTTAAAAATGCTCTATGAAGAAATTAAGATTCGCTTCTAAAATGTAAAAAATATATATAAATGACAATTATTAAACATCTATTACTGATGTTTAAATTGAATTGCATGAAAAAATAGATTTACACAATTATGTCTTCAGTAAAAAGAATGTAAACATAGGAGGCACACAGTGGCGTAGCTAGGGTGGGGGAGGGGGGGAAATTTAAAAATCCCCCGGGCTGCCCTTTAAGAAGGGCCCAAATTAGTGCTTTTTTAATTAATTAAATTAAATATTTTGCAAAATGCAGCGGCCTCCAAAGATGTCAAGCCCCCAGGACCCCAAACGATGAAGATTGTGGAGGCACAACAGAGATGTGGCTGCATTTAAATGTTTCAGTAAAATTCCAAAACTGTGGTCGAAATTGAAATTATGTTTTAGCTTTTCAGTAAACATACATGGTTAACCTAATTTAGTGCGTAACAAACGTTAATGACTAAGCCAAGAAATAGAATTGATGTAGCAACTAGGGTTAGCTTGATTTCTTTTTGTAGTGAATTCAGCAATAATAATATTTATATTAACAAATAAAACTAAATTTACAATTAAACCTAAAAACAGTAGGCCCTAATATTCAAAAATTTAAACGGAGACTATTCTTAGGATTTGAAAGAAAGTCTTTACAATCAATTTTTGTGTGTAATCACTGCAAATTATTTGACATAATTTTTGCATAATGATAATATTGGCTGTTTTTGCCTTTAATTCCTAAGATTACGGCTGAGTCCAGTGTTTCACATAACTACGCAAACCCAACTGCGACCTACATATTTTCCCGAATTTTATGCCGACAAAGCCGTTGTATGCTGGTGTTCTATTTAAGTTTTCTTTCCGTCTTTTGCGCCTGTCTTCAATAATGGCTTTTCTTTGAGTATCAAATGTTTGTCCGGCAGTTTCTGTAAGAGCTCTCGAACTGTTTCTCTCAGAGGCTATCAGCTGCCAGAGAATGCTGCCAGGTACTTTCCCCTATGCCAGTGAGAGCGAAATAGCGGCTGAATAAATCTTTATAGCGCTCCGGGGGAGGGGGGCACCTCTGTAACTCAGTCCTCCTCAAAGCTCGTCAGTCATAGGCCAAGGAGTTCACAGCAATCGCCTTTGGCATGCGGTCGTCTCCCAAGCGGGATAAGTGTTATTGACAGCGTAAAAATTAATAAATAGATGATATTTTGTTCGAATTTGCCTTCTCACGCTTCTTTATAACTGTTTTTCTTAGAGGGGGGCGCTGGTGGATTTTTTTAAAGAAAAAATTCGAAAAGGGGGCGGTAGGCCAAAAAAGGTTGAAGACCACTGATGTAGACTAACATCCTGTTTTCAAGCCATTTTCACTTTGTTGTCAACTTATATTTATGGGTTATTTCCTTTTATTTCATTTCCTCAAACAGAAAATGTGTACGTCATAGGACAAGGATTATGTTATCCATTGAGTAATTTAGAAAGTGTAATGCCTGTCTAAATACCTGGCCTATTTTTATTTTGAACTGATAACCATTCTATTACGATCTAAAGTCACGTGATATTTTTCCCAATAATTTTTTTTTCTTTTTAAGGAGTTTTTTTTTGTCTCCAGGCGCACATCGTCCGTGTCCAGCACCACGACACCTCGTACCGCCACTGTTGGTCGATACTTTGACAGCCACAATGGACTCTCCAGGTTGAACTCATTCAAATATTCCCAGTTTCCTCATGTGACGTCTGATTGGGATGCACCGTTACTTCACATCAAGCAAGTGATTCTTTACCATAAGGATGACTTCCTAAGCAGAATGCGGCCTGAAAGTTTAGACTAATCTAAACAGAAGTTAGACCAGATGGTTCCATTTGACAGTAGTACATTGCCAATGTTGAAAAGTGTTCATTCTCAATAGATCTATATTCTAGAAGAAGCATTTCGTTTGTGCTGACATATATATATATATATATATATATATATATATATATATATATATATATATATATATATATATATATATATATATATATATTTAGTGTTAGAGTTTATTTAGTGTCAGATGGACGACTATTTATTCATTTACGTTAATTCAGCACTCGGGCAGTGGCGTCACTAAGGGGACAGTGCATGGGGCGACACTCATCAAGGGAAAAAAAATGATATAATGGGTTAAGTTTTTTTTTTTTTTTTTGGGGGGGGGGGTCACGTGGGAAGAGAGGAACTTTTGAGTTATCCGTACCGAGTGACACCAAACTTAGCGACGCCTCTTTTCTGGAGTTTAGCTTTATCATTTATCATGTTTTCATCTCTCTAAACGTATTCAGCATTCGCTTTTGATCAATTTCAGAAGTTCCGGGGAAATATGTGTAAAAGAAAATAAAAAAAAAATTTTTGTTAAGCACCTAGTATTCAGGTTTGTCTTAAAATAAGTTCAATTTAGTTGAATAAAATCTAAAATAGAAACAACGCTTTATGAAATGTTGGCGCGACTATTAACATAAAAAAGCTCAAATATCTATGATTGAATGCGCAAATCTCCCAATGAAGAGGACATTGTGCAAATTAAATCTTAAGTAGTTTATTTTCTCTATAGTTTCGTTCATTCTTCGTGATAGTATTGTTTGGTCATGCCGCCATTTCGCGAATATGTACTTGCTCCATAACGTTTGAGATTCATCGGATTTCGTGGCATCATGGTAAGCAGAAATCACCAAGTGTCACCGACATAGAATTTACTTAATTTATACAGCATGAGAGACTCACTTTCACCAATGAATTGTTCATATTGAAAAAAAATAAGTTTTTAAACTAATGTACACATCGTAAAGTTCACATTGTTACATTAAACCTTTACACTACTAAATATTCTAATGTTTTCTTTACAATCATTATCATCATCCTCATCATCATCATTGCACTACTGATAGCTTTGGAGATTCTATGAAGATGCGGGCATTCATGGACATTCCTCTCCTGACTCTCCTCTCAATATGTGAACTATTGAGATACCCCCCCCCCCAGCCGACTCCACGGTCTGCCCTACCAGCTTATAAAATATCTTACTATGCGTGTTACCTACATGGCAGTTGGAGTAATGCTCCTGCCTGAGGATCTTGTCTCATTCTTGTTTTGCTTGACATATTAGAGGAGTGTCTCTCCAAAATAGGACTCCACAGCCACACGAAAAAAGTGTTCGAGATAAACCATAGTCCTTCTACGACTGAAGGAGGCCAACAATTAGAGGATTTGTCTTGTTTGCCTGTAAAAGTGTAAAACAATTTCACAATTAACAAACTAAGTTTATTTTTATACCAAGAAATATTCTATAACTTTTCTTCCAAAGGCTTGAATTAGTTATATCAGTACCAGCTAGATTATCTTCAAAGTTAACATGTAAATTTTATGACAGTATTATATTGTTTAATAAACATCAAAACAACCACACAAACACAGACACATGTAAGAAACATTTACATATATATGATCCATACCGTTAGCGAATATAAAAGCACAATGACAAAGATTGCATCATTTAACTTTACAAAAATTCTAAAATAAAAGTGCTTTCCGAACTTACTGAAATGGAAACTTCTTAACTTTTATTTTACCTGCACACAATATTAGATTCTCTGACTTAATGTAAAATGCCTATAATTAATGTTCTTCCTAAGCTTCAAATGATAACTACTTTTCCTCATTAGCGCTAGTGTCCAAATCCCGTCTTCTACGTGCTAATCCTCCTGTCCGTGGTGATTTTGTTGTTGACCACACTCAAATCACTGTTTGTATTTCGACACTCTATTTTCCAATGCCATCGGTAGTTCGGTGCGAGTGAGTTTAACAAGGACCTCTCTCCGACTAATGTTAATATACTCAGCAACGCGGCTGTGTATGTTCACCTGATGGACCCCCGGCAGAATTTCCCCGCGCATGTCCAGTTCTACGGCAGATTTGTTATGATAATGATAATTAAACTGACAGCTCGATCTTGACCCCTGGCTAGTACAACGAAACAAAGTCCTTCCTTCACGTCTCTGTTGTCCAGCAAGTCACTCGGGGCAAGTTCGGTGTCTGGGAGAAGCTGAAGAACTAGCAGAGCGCACTTGATGGCTTCACTTCTTCAGCAAATGTTTTGATACATCAGCGGACATGCAAATCTAAGCGTGCTTCGGACAATGCCCTTCTCTTGTCATCATTGTATCATTTCATCGCGCCGCTGTGCGTTATGCAAAAACATTATTTAACAATCAAATAAGAAAATTAGCTCGGACTTCAGATGTGAGTTTACAAGTCGCAACCTTTGAACTTGACAACGATACTTTTTTTTTATTAAGACCTGAGGTGAATTCGTGCGAGATCGTTTGGCTTGTCTTGTGATGAGTATTTAGTTGATAGCAGGTCATGACACTTAAGTGCAGTCTGAAGCGACCAATGAAAGTGCAGTTTATTCCAAGGTTACTGTCTGCTATGGCAAGGAAAGTGCAAGTACCTGGTCTCTGTGTTAATGTTGTTGTCTAAATAAGCTAACAACTTTGGAAAAATATGCAATTTTATTATATTTAAAAAGAAAACTGATAGCAAAGCCTTTTTTGGTAGTACCCGTTCATGCTTAAATATTATTATCTTACAAATTTCTTATAATAAATTATAAGTTACAGTGGTGTTGTGGTCCGTCGTTGGTTTGTAGCTCAAAACAGCAAGTACAAGTTGTACAACTAAACCGATGTAGGTGTATAATAGTTTCAATAAATAGACTTTAAATAGCTTTAACAGACCTCTGTTGTGAATAGATAACACACATAACTATTACTACAATAGACACAAGATTCAACTTCAAATGAAATGTAAATCTAGTAATAATAATATGAAATGATATTTAAAAAAAAACAGAAATTACAAAAAAAAGCATGTCTTCGCTCTTTCATGTTTTTAGATCGTCTGCCGTCCTGAACATAAATTATGACAGGTCATCTCGTATTTCGTCACTGCACAGTCACCAACCGATCGCTTAACCTCACCTCGCCGTTACCTAGGAAACACACACACACACCCCATAGCAAGAAGACTATTACCTCATACTTGTATCATTGTATTAAGTAGTCTTACATATTATTAAGAGACTTAAATTCTAAGTCATTAGTTTTCTGGCTGATTCAGGCAATCCGTTCCATGCTCTGCCTGTAATGGTACCAGGAAGGAATAAGCACACTGTTTGTATAATACAAAGAAATGTGCATTTATCTTCGTGTCTTTCTGGGTATTCCAGACCTACATATTTTTTCCATATCATACTCTAGTATCGAGGAATCGCTGCATTAAAGCCATTGGTTTTAGAATGAATGAGGTCAATTACAGTTATTATTTGAGAGTCCCTCAATAGAACTATTTTCTTGTAACAACCTGTTAGGTTTTAATTTGATGTAGCTTTAACATAATAATCAGCAGTCGATATAAAATTACTACTATTATTAAAATTATTGGAGTTTTACAAAGTTCTACTTACAAAAGATTGTCGCATGTTAATGCCAGCTTATGTTAACCTGTTAACTACAGTGTTTGTTTTTTTTTTGTTTTTTTTTTTTAATAAATTTGGTCACATTACTTGAAAACGCAAGTATAATATGAAGTATGCGCATATGTGGTTTCTCTTTGGTTTACAGGTTAAAATTTGAGAAACAGTCAAAATCTTGTATTCTTCTTAACTTTAATATCTTTCAATATTGTTTAATAGAATTATAGATTATCTTATATTATACACTAGGCCTTCCACCTTGAACACAAAGGTTCTCTTTAATTAACTTTTATCTTAACGATTTATCTATGTCCTAATTTTATATTTACTTTGTTGACTGCCTATGCACTTGACCACATAATGTATTAGAACTATATAGACTATATTAAAAGGCGAACACTCTCAATTGCAGACCACTACACTTTTTGTACAAAATGTACTACTACTTTAAGGACTTAAAAAATATAAACATTGTTTAGTAGCCAAAATTTAAAATACATGCAAAGTTGCTTTCATCGCCTATTTGAACAGAAGTATCAAGCCAAACAGTCAAACAAATTCAAATATTATTTTCATATTTCTCCTTGAAAACACACAGAATAAAAGGCGTCTTCTTGTTTGCAATATTAAAAAAGAAAACAACAAAAAATATTGCAGGTTGTGATTTGACAACCTTGTTGGTTTCGCAGTCTCAAAGTGAAGGCCAAATGCTTTGATAGCCTCGTCCAAAACGAAGCCACATCTTACGTCACAAGACATGTCTTCAAGGCTGCAAAGCATTAGTTTCATAGTTTCCACATATCTTTTGCAAGGCGTAAGGTCAAAGTGCCCACCAAAAAGCCAGCTCATAAGCCTATGATTGTTTTTTTCTCCCTCCCCTGCCCCTAGCCTGGCCATGCAAAACTTATCGTGAGCTGTGAATGACGCGATGATTAGAGTTATGACTGCCAAAGACTGGGCCATGGTCACTACTGGTCAGCCCAAGAATTTCAAGTTCACGTGTGCTTTAGCCAGAAGGACAAGGCCACCATTTTGTTTGTCTAACACATTGCTAAGTTTTCTAGTTCTTTTACTCTCCCCTTCTCTGCGCCAGTCTTTGACCAACGGCTAGTGGAATGTGATGGCCTCGACAGAGCTTTGTTGACGTCGCGCGGTCTAAAGCAAATATGAGGCCAGATTTCTCAGGGATTAGAAACCGATTACATGAAGGGGACCCTGACATGAAAGAAATGTTTTTGCCAGATTGGCAATTGGATGACGAGCTTGTGGGGGGATGGGGAGACGGGGAAGGGGCTTCGACTCACGTGACCATCTTCCGCGTAGTTCAAAAGGACGACGCAGACCTCAGCCAGTCATAAATTCATAACATCTTCGAGTTGAACACTAGTAACAAAGTGTAATAGAAACTCAAAATACGTGTACAGCTTGGACATTTAATAACTATCATAATACCATTTTACGGACAGAAGTAAAAAGGATTTGTGCATCTTCGTAGATTGTTCAATAGCAATACCAACCGAAAGTTTCTGAGACTTGTGTTATTCGTTTCTGTAGTGAACATTTGCTTTAAATTTTAGCAATACCTAGAAGACACCAAGCAGAAATAGCTATTATTTCGATTGATTGCTATTGTTAAAACATGTTCACCATGACAAATCTCAGGCTTAATAATATATATATGAAGATGACGGTCCAGATTTTTGTTATTGTGATGATTTTTGAGGGTTGCTCATGCCAGCGACAGCCCGTGTTTCCCTGCGTGGATTTCCACGCTATACACTGGGTCAGAGATGCCAATTACTGCGAACAGTATTACATATGCCACTTTGGTCAGCCAATGTCCATGCCTGCTTGTCCCCGGGGTCAGGTTTGGAGTAACACGGCACTGAACTGCGTACCAGAGTTCTCCAGGTGGGATGACTGCAACAGAGTGGCCGTCGGAGATTCTCCAATGGAGGTCACAGAAAGGAACCTAGTTTCTCAGACGGCTGGCTACAACGTGAAAGATAGGATCAATCAACAGATTCCTCCTACAAAGCAGCAAGGCGGGGAAACGATCATAGCGGTAAAGCAGCTGCCTACAGAGGAAGCGAAGGTTGTCCAGAGAAGCCAACCAATGGTCCAAGCCAAACCAATATACAGAAATATACCAGAGATGCAAAACAATCTGGTGAAACGCTTGGGCACCTCTCATGCCCAAGTGACGACTAAAAGACCAACTCAAGTGACCAAACCACTGAAACTTTGGCCATCACTTCAGAGACGAGAGCATATTCAGTCAACTTTGAAGACAGAACCACGCCCACACGCCAGGAGATACACACCGTCGACTATAGCCCTAACTCAAAAAATCACACCCACATCAACCTCCCAGCGGCCCACATCCGTAACACGTAAAATAACTACGTCAACACGCAAATTGATTACGTCAACAAGAATACCCGTGACGACAACGCAAAAGCCTATGACGTCAAGAAGGCCCAGTCCAACAGCTGAACGAATAAAAAGCAGACAAGAAGTAGTCTCAGTTACCAATTCCATTGAGCAGAAATTAAATTCGCTGGGCATTTCATCAGGTAAGAATTTCTAAATAGTTATCATTACTGTTGTAAGGAAAGAGTTGATTTTTCTTGCTAATTAGTTTTTCTTATAGCGCCGCAGCAAATAGGATTTCTTGCCAATTTGATTTCCAGAATTCTGTAAAATTTTTAATGTTCTAGGTAAGACGGGTAAACAAGTTTAGCCAATAAAATAAACAGTTATTGCTTTAGTGTATACATTGACGCTTACAAACAACAATTTAATTTTGTTTAATATGGCGATTATCGTAGTGGACGTAAACATTTAACTTCGATACTTTGGGCCTTCAACTGTATCAACATGTCAGAATGTTGTTTTGAAGATCAAAACTTGACATTTAACTTCACCGTTTAACTTCATTGGAGTTGGCAGGTTTATTAATTTTTTACAATTATTTTCCCATTGATATGCATAGTTAAAATATTTTTAGTGGTTTCAATGTTAAAAATACTACTTCACCTGCTGCTTGGTGGAGTGGTAAGCGCTTCGGACTGTCATAACGATGCCCACTAGTTTGAACTCTGTCCTATGTCAAGCAAGTAAGGATGAAATTATCTTCATTTCTGAAGGATCGCTCAAAACTTGTTAATAAACAAAAAGTTACTTCAGTAGCTTAGCGAAAATAAAAAGCGTGTCTAAACGCAGACCAATGTTTCACAAAATGTTGTTTTTCATTTATAGTGCAATCATATTTTCTTTTGTTTTACTCAAACAAAAGGTCATCCTTGTCTACACCATCCTGAGTCACTACTTCCTCACCCAACCAACTGCCACTGGTACTACAACTGCAGTTTATCCAGTGTTGACGAGGTCTTCCCCGAAGAGATATTTGAGGACCAGAGCCAAGACACCCGCGAGGGCTTCATCATTCTGAAACCGTTCCGCGTCAGAAGTGCGGGCCCTTTTGTCTGGGAGTGCCGCTTCCCGCAGCTGTTTGATGACGTCACCAATACTTGCCGAGAATTCATCAATGTGCAGTGCAAGTCTCGATTTGAGCCCGTTGAACAATGTGAGTATTATCAAGTAATCGATTATTCTGTTTTATAAGCATAAATTTATTAGGTTTGAAAACGTACTCATTGGAGTCTTTTTTTTCTCGATTCCAGGCGAATACTCAACCAGGCAGCAGTGTCGTAGTGAGAGTTGTGTTCCTTGCCACAACAGGTTCGGGAGATGCCGAGGTCGTGACAACGGTGTGTACCCTGTCCACGAAGACAAATGGACGCCCCTGTTTGTCACCTGCTACCTGCAGAGGAACATCGCCCTTGACGAGTGTATCCCACCAACGCCAATCTTCTCCCCAGAGGCGATGGACTGCGTTACTTTATTTGAGGTAAATACAAAGCTTGTATTAAATCTGCCTCTTAGTCTTATTAATTAGTAAATTACTTAGCAGACTAAATTAAATAACTAGATCTACTAGCAAGATTCCAAGATCTAGTCTATCACATTCACATGTGACATGAGTATGATATTGTCACATATTTTTTTTGAAGTTAGACATTAGTCTAGAATTATTTTACTACATCTAGTCTAGATAGATCTATATCTATATTATTAGATTCTAGATCAGGGGTTCTCAACCCTGCGGGTCATGACCCTTTAATGCCAGGGGTCACCTAAGACAATTAGAAATTTAATTTTTTGTTTATTTTTCTTTGAAAGTTTTTTATTTGGTCATACAATTACTTAAGTGTTGTAACAAGCACATTTGTACCATAAAGGGTACAAATTAAAAAAAAATAATTACAAAATTTTTTTTAGCACAAATTTTTTTACATTAATAAATACAATCAAATAAAGCTTTTGCTATGCCAATACATCATATATGTTGGATATAGATCTAGATCTATACATTTAAAATATGATTATGATTTTATAACATTAGCAAAATCACAATTAGGCTCTACCTAGGTCTATCTATGAACGAAATAAATTTTACGGTTGGGGATCGCGCCTAGTGGAGAATCTTATAAGGGTCGCCAAGCTAAAAAGGTATCTAGATCTAGATACTAAGATAGACTAACCTCTTAGTCCTTGTGGGTTGTCTGTTTTATTTGAAGTAATGACTGTAATTTTAAAAAATAAGATCAGTGTTTTCCTGTTCAAATTTGAAAGCCTGAGGTGTTCAATCCCAACTTGCTTAAAAGAGATCAATCTAGATCTAATAGAATAATTGTTGCCTGAATACATTGTCCCTTAACACATTTATCATTTATCTATTTTCATTATTCAATGATCCAGCAGAGAACATATTGGCTACTAATAAGACTAAGACTGCTTTAATGATCCTTATGGAAATTGATTGTGATTACAAAGACTATTTTCTCGTATAAAGACAATGCAACAGAAACATTCACATAAATAATGACCTTCTTACTCTAAAAAATTTATTAAGTAAAAAAGTAATCAAAAGATAAATTTTTATTAGTTTCATTGGCATCTTAATTTTTATATCAACATCTTACCTATTTATAGGTTATCCTTGAGAATCAACTGTCCAATGAACGCATGATTTATAGTTCATATGTATCTATGGGAAATAGCTATAGGCAATTGGTGATTTGTGACTTGCACAATGATCAACCATTATTACTTTCCTTTGTTGATTTGGAGCTAGGTGAAATTAAAAATGTTCTAAAAAATACTTAATGTTACTTTGAATGCAAAAGCTTTGCCAATACACAGTCTAATCACAAGAACCTGTTAATATTCTACATTATTTCAATGTGTTTGACAGTTCTGTGTCATTAACTTGATATGAAATATAAGTTAGAATGTAAAAGAGTGTGGCTGATTGTAAAATGTCTCTGATCACTAGGTACCAAAAGAGCATGGTGGGTTTCTACCAGACTGCAGTCATCGCCCTGATGGGTACTACCCTGACGAACAAGGACGATGTGCCATATTTTTCCGTTGTGCCTTAGGCAAGTTTAGAGGTTATGATGAGTGTCCCCCAGGCAGTGTGTTTGATCCAGTCATTCCTTCATGCCAACCTTTCAGGTAACAAACGACTTCATCACCAACATACAATAAGTAGTTGAAATTGTAACCTTTTGAATATTACTATATAGTTTTCAACTACAACCTTTTAAATATCAAAGATATTTTTTCAATCACAATTACTCCCTCTCTACATTTTAGAGGAAGCTTTGGTACAAAAATAGAAATAGGCTTGGATTCTTTCTTTAAAATACTTTCATAGTTTTTTGACAATCTTAACTATCATATAAGGATTATATCATGTGAAACCACAAGAACATCAATAAAAAAACTTTGTTAAACTTGGCTTTACTTGGCTATTTATGAAGTGGGCTCGAGGTACAAAACCCAACCCCCTCCCTCCCACTGCTATAAGCATGAAAGTAGCGCTATATAAAATCCATAATTTATATAAAAGCCATAATTTATATATAGTTAAGCCTAGAACTATACAGTTCAATATTATATAGAGAAAAATGTGCATGACATAATGCAAATACCTATATACAACTTGGGGTAAATAGAGAATTGGTTGATTTGTTTCAGTGTTGCCAGTAAGCCATGTGGTGAAGGTCAGTCTCCACTCTGTGGTGGTAAGCTTGATGGCTACTATGCTGACCCTTACGGGCGATGCACCCACTACTTTGAGTGTAAGGATGGAGCCTTCCAGCAGTACAACATCTGTGACCTCGGCATCTTTGACCCACTGACTCAGAAATGTGTGCTCTCAGCAGAACAGACTGTCAGACCATGCGGCCTTCAGGTAAAACTATTATCTCACTTTCTAGGTAGATGAAAAGGCAATGAAGTCCAATTTTCACTTTACAAGAGCAATTTTATTCTGGCAATTATGTAAAAGTTTTAATTGAACTAAGAAATGACTTAATAAAGGTTAAATAATAGGAAATGATAACAAGAAAATGTAAAAATACAATCATTCATTTTTACAATATTTATACCATGTCAGTGCATATTAGATATAAGGGCTAGTTCAACACTGGAGAGAATATTTTTAAAGTTTGCAGATGTTTGTTTTTGAATTAAAAATCTTTATTAAAAACAATCAATTTTATAGTAGAAATGAAATGTTCAGGTTTATAATGCAAGTAATTTATTTTTAAGAAGTATTGTATTTAATAAGTATGAGAGAAAAGTCATACTTGAGAGAGGAGGAGAGAGAAGGAATTTAGTTAGGAGCTTGTACAATGGGTTTTTGCATTAAAATTTACAATGTGAAAGTACACTGAAAATTTACAAAACATGTTATAACATTTGAATCATTTTTTCTAACAGCCCAGTCCTTGTGAGTCACTTCCAACTGGTGTTTACCCTGACCAGGCCACAGGATGTCACAACTTTGTCGAGTGCCAGAGAGGGGTCATGTTGACCAATGGCACTTGTTCTGCTGGAACTGTCTTCAGTGCTATCACTGGTCAGTTCATTTGACAGCAATAGTTTAATGGATATATTTTTCTGTTAAGATTGTCAGTTAATAGATTATGTTACAATAATTAAACTTATGTCTAAAAAGAAACCATTTAACTTAAATATAACTTTCATATGGGTGATGAGATGATTCCAAATGGTGCAATAAATATTCAACTTAGTTCACTGTTTTTATAAACTCATTTCTTTCTCTTTTTATTCAAAGGAATGATTTTATTTATGTATCCAGCTCTCTAAACTTGTAACATTTATCTCTAGAAGAAAACTTTATTTTATGCATTGACATGAATACCCATAATAATTTTAAAATTAAATATTTTTTTAGGTCGATGCGATTTGCCAGAGCATGCCCCGCCACCTTGTGGATTTGCAGCTACCTGTGTCAACAAACCTGATGGCAGGTACCCAGCCCTATCTCGGGGATGCAGTTTCTTCTATGAATGCTATCATGAGGAGTTTGTTAGCCTACGGCGTTGTACCGCAAGTGATGGGGGATTTTTCTTTAACCCAGCCACCGGACAGTGTGACTATCCACAGAATATTTGTCCGCCCTGTGGATACAAATGGTGGGGATGGTAAGTTAAAAGCAATTTAGAATAATTTTTTTTTAATGACAAAATGAAAATGGAAAGAAGAATTATCCCATGAAAAATTGTTAGAGCCAATGAAGCCTGAAACAAAAGATGGTGGGAATATAATTTTAGGGTCAACAGATTAAAATTGCAAAAGGATGATTTCAGTTATTTATTTTCTTCTTTATTTATTCAACTAGAAATAGAATAAAGAGCTACAAAAGTATTTGGTGAATGTTCTGGTCATATTAAACCCTTATTAACTGTCTAGTTTAAGAAATCTGTAATAACATAATAAATAATGAATACAATAATCTTTTGTTTTTTTTAATGCATCAGTACTCTAGCACTTTTAATTAATGCAGAGTACTTTCATGTTTAATGAGCACTCGTGTACTTTGAAGAGCTTTGAGTACTCCTGTGTACTAAATCATAGTTCTAAGCATAGCTTGGTAAAAGCTTATGTGGGGTTGTGGGTCTAGGGGTTGGGCATCTCATGTAATAAAACCAAAATTATACTTCAATTTTAGCTTTTCATAAAAATATTAACTATTTAAAATCAAGAAAGAATTTATAAAATACATTTTTAAAAACATTTTCTTATGCTACTAAAATTTTAGTTTAAAAATCATATCAATGGAGGATTGAGAATGTTAACTATTCAATTAAAATTGGTAAAAAAAAAAAATTTCTTTTCAATAATTTTTTTTTATTAAGGGAGAAAATTCAACTTAAAAAAGTAGGCTTAATCTTTATTCATACTTATATGTACAATTATAAATTTGTAGGACAAAATGTTATGACGAAAATGTTATCAAACTTGGTTTTATTTTCAAATATATATATTTGTTAATTGTAAAACCATATGTGTATAAGATTATTGTCAATGTATGTTTAAGTTCTATTGTTTGTTTGTTTTCAGTGATAGGACATATCAATTATCATAATCCAAGCCTGAACAAAATGTACACAGATTCCCAGAGCTATTGCTTCATCTCATCAGGGTTAAATGATCAACAAATAAAGAGACCATGCTAAACATCAAGAAAACTTTGATGCTGAGAACAATTTTGTAAAGCTGTATGTTAATTTTCAAAAAAAAAAGACAGTCTTCTATCACAATTTCTAAGACATCTCTGAGTCTATTAGCAAAAGTTTCCTGAATAGCAAAGAAAAAAAAAACAGAATTGGTTGGTATCAAATAGTTAAATTTTTAACTGTGTGAAAATTAACTCAACATCAAGAAAGTTACAATGTGTGAAGTGTCTGTGAAAGTAATAAATGCAGAACATAATGATTTATGAACTAAAAATAAAGTGTAATATATGACATGTTAATATGTACATATGTACAAAAGTAATTATTATCATAAATGAGTTTTCAGGAAAAGAAATGTGAGTGCAAGTGATTGAATGACTGTTTTAGGATGAGAACTTATGAACATGCTTTAAAATAATGTTGAATATTGTAGGCCTACTGTGTGTGTTTGTGAAATGTGTATGAATGTGTTTGAAAAGGTAGAGAGTATTGGTAAATGTGTTGTGTGTTTAAATGCTGAGGGCTAGTAAGAAGACTGCCAGGCTGTATTATAACTTCTGTACATACACCATTGTAAATAATCATAGCACTTAATATTTATTGTATAATAAGCCTTGTTGAATATGACATATTGTGGCCTGTTAGACTAATAAGGTCACTTAATTGCTCAATGTATATAATATTATTCATTTAATAATTAATGTACAGATGATGTATTTTCACATAACCCAATGCAGAGGAAATTGTTTGAAAATCTTTTTTTTTTTTTTTTAGATTCAGCTAATAAATCTATATCTTTTCTTTTTTCTCATCTTAAAAAATATAAAATTGAAAGCAAGCATTTATATTTATGATATTAGGCCTACTGTTTTTTTTTTGTTGCTGCTTTGTTTATATCACTTCTATATATTTATATTTCTCAAAATATATTCACAAATTATAAATTATCATTGAGTAAAACAAAGAGTCTTTTTCTAGATTTGAATTGAAGATAGTAATTGTGTATATTCTAATGGTTGATGTTAAATTTCTCAATGTACAAACCAGGATCATTTGACCAATGAACTTTTTACAAAGACAATTTCAAAATGTAATTTTTGACTGATGAACACATTTTACTCATGTTTTAAGTAGCATATTTTATTTACAAGTAGTTGTTGTCTACACAGTTCCCTAACTCTGCACTGACCTTAACCATAAACAAAGGAAAGATTTTTCAGAGCTTAAGTTATATCCACAAAACATGTAGACAAAATTAACTTGATACTGACTCTCTGGCAAGCTTAGCTTTCAGCAGAGTGTAATGAAAAGGAACATAACAACTTATAACTCATTGCAGACTTTATAAGTACAATTTCAATAAATACAATGTTATGCTATTTAGAGATGCATATTTACAATATTGTTAGTTCATTTTGCAAACAACTGAAAGAAATGTTCATGATTATACAGTGAATGAAGTTCAGTGATAAACATTACAATAAATAAGCCTCATCTCTGACAATCTGTTGACAACAAATGATTGTAAGATGATATTGTAAATTGTGTGAATAGAACCTGTACATACATAATAGTATTTGAAATATTTACATTTTCCTGTTCATTTGGCGGCATGTTGAATTATTATATATAACATGTGTACAATAAATATAATAAATACATTTAATTAATAGTTTTGATTCCTTGAATTTTTTTCTTGACATTTATATTAGTGTTAGAGTTTCATCGTTTCTCAATGTATAATTCACTTCTTAGCATTTCAATTTTTTTCAATATAAAATCTTTATTACTATATCCATTTGAATCTTCTTCTATCAACCAGTTGTGTCTAGTGGTCAAGGTTCAAATAGTTTCTTCAATTGTAAAAGCAGAACATAACACACACAAGTCATTAAGTTAGTTAAAAAAAATTATTTTAAAAGTTTGATAAAATTATTTAAAAAATTCTTAACTTTATTTTTTTTAATTGGCTAAAACTGTAGGCAGCAATGGTCATTCAATAATTATGAGTTTCTGGTATTTAAACAATAACAAATGGAATCTCACTTCCTACTGCGCAAGTTAAAACACACATTTTCTTTTTAAAGTGCTCACTTCCATACACAGGTAACAGTCTGATTATAATTACAGACTAAAAATTATACCTTTAATCCAGTGATTCCCAAAGTGGTCATATATAGACCCCCATTGGTCTAGAAATACTTTCCAAGGGGTCTACGAAAGTGTAAAATAAATTGGGGGTCTATGAGATGTCCACGGAGTCTACGATAATAAATTTCATTCAAGCAGGTCGTGACTTTAATTTTTACATCACATTAATTAATTACATTATATTATTTGTACCTTAGTTAATCCTTTCAATATTCCTGCTAATCAAATGAAAAATCATTGTATTTAATTCCAATACTTATTTAAAGAGCTTAATTTAGTCTACATGTAAGTAATGTTTAGCATAAAAAAATGTAGACTGTACAACAATAATTATTTAAAATTGGGATTCATTCTTTCCCTGTCAAACAAGTGGTTGCCTAAGTGACTTTTTTCTGATGATATGAAACAAATTACGTTGGAGGATTTTCTGAGACGATGCCACCCTGACAAAATAGATAAAGATTTGAAAAACTTTCGAACACTCAAAGATAAAGAATGGTACCACTAGATCTCTCTTTGACATCATATAAAGAAGATGATGATTTGTGAGAGTCTTACAATATCTCTCCTTTTCGCAAAATACGGAAAACACTAGGGATAAAACATTGATTTTTCCAGCCGTTGTAATTTTAAAACCTGTTTTACACAAACCTACATCTGATATTATTAAAAGAATCTTTTTTAAAGCAACAATACAGTTCAAAGGCACATCGGTAGCATGAGTTATAAAATTTAAAGCTTCTTATAATTCTTTGCAAACGACATATATACAGTTTGGTATCAGCGGCGTTACAGGCTCTGACAGGGTGTAGCGCTGTGTGCTACAAACTGCCTAAGGGTCGCCGGCTCCTAATATTTTTCATAGGGTTGACCCACGAAAGCCTTTCTATGTTTGGGTAAAGCTGCAGGGCAGTAGAGTTTTAAATTCAGAATGGTAGCAAGCCAAGACTCATGAGCCCTTCCTGCTCAAAGCTTACTGGCTTAGAAGCCAGTTACTCGCCTTCGCCCCTCCTCCCTAAGTGAAAACAGTTCCGTGGACTCAATATTTGTGCCACACGTGAAAGATCAAGAAATACACGAGAAACTGCTCTTTGCGAAAACTTTACAATGATACTTAAGGCAAATTAATTAATCAATATTTAATGTTCGAAGGACTATTGCATATGTATTCTCATATGAAACATAATATCCGTCGCATTAGATGATAAGCCTGGAAAAAATAATTTCGAGTGTGTTTTGTGATTCCAGGAATACATATTGTTATTTTAATTGGTTTAAATTTGAATTTTATCAAAAAAAAAAAAATCGTTATAACTTCATTTCTAGCTTGAAATTATTATTTACTCCTCAACTCACTAGAGTTAGAAATGATTAAAAAAAATGTTGATGAATTTGCAAAAATTCAATACAAATTAAGCAGGGAGTCTACCAAAAACCAGAAAACATAGCAAGGGGTCTACGAGACAAAAACGCTTGGGAACCACTGAACTAGACAGATGTTAGATTATGTGCTTATAAAAGTCACTTGTAATCATTGTTCCATAATGTGTTTACAAATCATAAGCCTGTGTGTCTTCTGTCATGTCGTTATTCAAATAACTTATCATTGATATATTGTTTCCATTTTCAACTGTAAGGTTGTCACTGACAACAGCGTCTGGCCTTGTCTCCTCACCTGACAGTCTATGCTTTTGGTGACTCTTCCTGAAAGTTGTAGACCTTTGCTGTGGCATTCCGTTGTGGTTCTGGTCCTGATGTGGGATGTACTTGTCCACGCGGTGTTGCAATGCCTGCCAGATTCGCCCATGGAGTCGAAATCGCTTTGGCTTTTGTTCATTGATGCCGTCGATCTTGTGGGTTGAGTTTTCTGTTGTCTGGAGAGAAGTGTGGTCAGTAGAAGAAGGTGCAGACACCTTTCTGATTCCTGGAACAAGACCGTGTTCCACAAGCTCCAAGAGAGAGTTGAGGTCTGAGAGATGTTGTATTCTGTGAGCTGAGTTGAAAGATCTGCAAAGAGAAGTAAATAATTTTTTACACTATTTAACAGTATCATTAAATATTAATATTAATTTTTTATTTTTTTTTTGCAAAAATATATATAAAAATATAACACATTCTACTTCGTATTATATAATTATAGTATAAAACAATGCATTTCATATCACTGAAAAAAAGGCATTTTAACTAAGAAGAGAATAGGCCCTATTGAAGTCATAAATTAAATTTGTCATTTATTAATCAACCTGATTCCGTGTTCAGACATGTCTGCGCCAATTTCTTCATTCTCTGGAGTGAGACGAAGGCCCACAGTTAAATCAATGACTTTCAACAGTAGACCACCAACACCAATAGCCCAGGCTGAAATAGCCAATGCAGCCAAAGCTTGAACACCCAACAATGTGGCACTTCCTCCCTGTTAGGCATACACAAGCATTTATTTATTTATAACATTTATTATAACGATCTATTTTCAAATTCTATATTTAAATCCCTTCTTTTAAATGGTCGACGCTTACGACTCTTGTAATGTCGGTCCTAATTTTAGAAGTTTAGAGGGAACATTTGTGTGGTCTCAGTAACTTAATAACACGTTAGGATGGAGGACAAGCGCATCCCGAAAGTCATCCTCTATGGACAACTCGCGACTGGCACAAGAAAAACTGGTCGCCCCCACCTCCGTTACATAGATGTAATAAAACGTGACCTCAAATCATTGAACATCAATACTGACAATTGGGAATACATAGCTCCAGACCGCACCAGATGGAGAGAGACAGTGACCAAGAAAGCTATGGACATCGAAAGAACATGGGTCTCAGCTCAGGAAAAAAAAAGTAAAATCCGAAAAATGGCTAGCTCCTCTACCACCGAAGCACAAGCCAGCTTAATCTGCGTTATTTGTGGACGGGAGTGTCTCTCCAAAATAGGGCTCCACAGCCACATGAGGAAGTGTACTCTGAGATGAACCAATAATAATGCTTAACGAGGAAATCAAAACTGTTGAAATAACAAAAGCTGCATTGCCGAGTGGAATACGCTTTGGACTATTTTCACAATGGTCCTGAGTTTAAACCCCTTCTCACTTTCTTACCCTAGCTGAGATTTGAGCCAAGACGGTGATTCATTTCTAGAGGAACGGATGAACCTCAGAAAATAAGTATCGGAACTCAACATATATGATTTGTTTAAAAAACCTAGATCTGGATCCACTTTATATGTAGTTAAAAAAAAAACAACAAGCAAAATATTTTTAAAATTCTAAAAAAAAAAAAAAAAAAATATATCAACAGGAAAGAACTACGCACTTACAACTATATCTCACAATAATGTAGAAGCTTTTTCCCCGTTTAGATATTAAAATAGTTAATTACCAATAATGTAGAAGCTATTTCCCATATTCAATATTAAAATAACTAATTACAATAATTAATTGAGTAGTTGTTTTATTTTTTTTTTATTGATTCATGTTTTGTTCGGCGCAATGAATCCTAGAATGGATGTGGAAGAAATAAAGTGGTCAATTATCTACGTGGACGACACCCTACATATTTGGCCATATATGTGGATACTGAAGTATTAATTTCCCCCTTTGGTATTAAACTAAATAATTATTTACACGCAAATAATTGACTACTTAGTTATTTTTTTCAAAATTGATTCATGTCTTGTCTATACCAATTAACAGTTGTTCAAAGTTTCAACTTCATCCGAAAACTTTTGACCAGACAAATTGATATAAGCTTTGTAAAAACTAGATCCACTTTATCTACAGTAAAAAAAAAAAAAAAGATTTACACTTTTCCTTTTCCAGATCTACATCAAATACATGTTGTTTTTTTTCTTTAAGGAAACTTAGTCACTCCAGCAAGTTGCTTGAAAAACTGAACTTAAACAACGAAATGCTCAGAATGGAAATAAAAGGGAGACAATTGTTTATCCCAATGCTTATTCAACGCGTTGTTATGAATCAAGATTCAAACAATGAGACAAGGCAAAGTGATTCATTTAACAGAAATACTACACGATTGTACATTTCTTTACCAAACGAAAGCTTTAGAATTCTAGAAAATGTTTGTTTTGGTGTATTTACACAATAGAATGGTTTCATGAATTGACAAAAAGAAACAATAGTCCACCATTGGGCTAATCAGGGGAAGCCAATAATGAAAATAATGGACATGCATAAAAGAATTGCTTCCCTTAACTCTGCAACTCGAAGACGTTTAAGAGAATATTCATTTAAATCTAATGTATTTAATACAGTGTTTCCTAAAGTAGAGTACGCGTACCCCCAGGGGTACGGGGAAGAATTTAAAGGGGGTACGCTTTGTAACCTCAATAACTATGCTTATTTTATTTAAATACCCATTAATTTTGTTCAGTTAATAAATGCTATTTAAGCATTTTAGACAATAAATCGAAAAAAAAAATCGCTTCTAATATTAAAATAAACAAACTAGGAACCAGTCATCAAAACTGCTTCAAATTTATGTCAATTATAACAGAACTTTCAATTATTTTATTAACAATTTTTTTCTTTAATTTTTTTTTTGTATGTAGGCCTACCAAATTAAAATTGTCTGTTATTAAAATAATAAATTTTTTTTCTGGGGGGGGGGGGGGATACTAGGGCCTATATGTTACGAAAATTCTTGAATGGGTACAAATAGGTCAAAAGTTTAGGAAACACTTTATTAATATATATAGACCTACGCCTACATATATATAATTATTTGTCTTAAGCAAATGCCTTTCGACATAATGTGGGAGCAGCCGTTGTAATATTCAAGTAAGAAAAACTTTTAGAATTTTATTTTTAGAACTATATGCTAAGTAAACTATATTAGCAGAAGAATTATAGATCAAATGTTAATTAATACAGTGGATATGTGATTATGTGATCTAATATATAAAGCAAACTGTAAAAAATATGTATCTATGTATGTATAAATGTTCCGAATAAAAATCAAAACCGTTTGTCCAATCTTGATAAAATTTGTCTTAAATATTGCTTAGATCACAACGAAGAAGGAATCGGATGTCAACTGCCCCTCCCACAACCGGAAGAGCTAAATTAAAAAAAAAACCTTTATTGAGATAAAAATTCGTTTCATTTAATTCTCAACTTTTGCGTTTCTTTCTTCAGTGTAGAATAAAACAGACCTGTGTGTGTGTGTGTGTGTGCGTGCCGTGAGAAGTAAGAACAGAACAAATATTCTGGTCATGCTATGATTACAAATGGCATCACAAAAACAAGATGGCATGACATGGTGCACAGTGCTTTTAACCTGAAGCGTGGTGTAGGACATGTGGACTTAGTAGTCCACTGGCAGCTCAGCCACCAGAACAACGCAGTGGTCAACTTACCTGGACAATGCCTGGCCTGGCAGAGAAGTTGTTGGTGATGGTATCCTTGTGAACGAAAATCCCCGTGGCCAGCAGCCCCCACACTCCACCAGTGAAATGGACAGGGATAGCACTGACCGGGTCGTCGATACGAAGTTTGATAAGCAGCTCATTTGTCAGCAAGACAAAGACCGCTCCACTGGAGCCAATGACTAGCGCTTCCCAGACTCCCGTGACAGCACAGCTGGCTTAGAAAACATTAAAACATTATCTATGGAAATGTTCAAGTTAACCAACAACTTTCTAATTTTAAGGTCTATCGTACTAAAATGTAATCTGGCAGTACAGAACATAAACAAGAAGCCATCTTATAGAACTAAAAGAAGTGAAAATTTGATTGAGTCTAGAATTTTTCATTTAATAGTAAAAGATAGTATCGTGTACTATTTCACAAGTTGTCTAGATACATACAATATGTACATGTATTAATTATATTTATTTATCGTAAATAAAATATAATTTGTACATTTCTTTTTTTTTTTTTTTTGCTTTTGTATTTTTGATCTTGTATAGCCGCTATAGCGCGTTGGCATGTTATAGCGCGCTATGGTCATAAGGTCCTACAAGGTGACATCTACAAAAAATAAAAGGTAAAGTGTACCTGTTATAGATACAAGACCCCCAAGAACTCCATTAACAATCCAAGGAATGAGAAACTTTTTCTTCTTGGCAATATAGCTGTAACAGAACAAAATGTTTGCATTGAGCATATGCGAATGATATACCTATTAGAGTACTACTAGAATACTATGGAACCGATCAACCACGTATACATAATGATATAGCAATACTCAGTTTGCTTTGTGCTGTTAGTACTATCAATACTAAATCATTACTAAGAGGATTTTATTTGCTGTAACGCAGAAAAGCGACTTTGCTTTTCCAAACATAATTTAACAAGGGGATCGCAAGTGTCATTTCAATTATAAATAATAGTCCAAATTCTAGTCCAAGCCATCATAACATGGAGACCGAAAAGAGGAAGTGAAAACGAGGCCATCTACGGATAAAATGGCGTCAAACCTTCTTAGAAGACCTAATATCCAAGGGCACCAGCTGGGAAGAGGTTGTGGAAGTCGCCTATGATTGATCTCTGTGGAGAGCTGGCGCCCTGTGCGTCAAGTAAGTCTATCGGTCAAGTACGTCTACAATAAATTCAAATGAATACAATACCTGCCAAAAGAACCAACTATTCCTCCAGCAGTACCAGCCATTAACGTTGTAGCTGCTGCCCTGTGTAAATAAATAAATAGCAAAACTGTTTACGAGCAACAGAAAAAAGTTCCCATGTTAATATCTTTGCTAATATATATATATATAATATATATATATAGGTTTTATATAGCGCTACTTTCATGCTTATAGCATGCTCAGAGCGCTTTGGTCCAATCTCATTTGTGGACCTGTGGGGGGGGGGGAGGGGGTATATAGCAGTTGGTTAGTAGCTGGCTGTCAGCGAGAGTACATCACTTAGTGTCAGTGAATTTGGTCAATAGTTCAAAAGTAATGCGATCGTTTAATACGAATAATTGAGTTATTTAGATCCTTGCCTGACTTATATACATTAACCTCATGCCACACTGCAATCAAGTGTTCTGATTTAATATAGACTCCAGGGGCTGTCTGTCTACTGATAACGTTTGCAGTACTCCTCTGTAATTGCTTTTTTTTTAAAAATTGTTTTTACATAGCGCATCTTTCATGCTAATCGCATGCTCAAAACGCTATTATTCAATCTCCTTTTTTTGGAACAGTTAGGGAGAGGGAATACGGGGCAGGGTTTCCGTGCTACCTTTCGGCGCTGAGCAAACACAACTCTGCTCGAGTCGGGATTTGAACTCAGCCCCCTTGTTAGGTGGCCAAGCCGTAACCTAAAGGATATTGGCCTGTCAGCCACATGACAAAATACAATCTTTACACTCTGCATCTTTCCCTAGACAAACTCACATTATTTTCTTTATACTATTTTTTTTTCTTCAAGATTTTTCCTAGAGACTTCATAAGTGCATTTAAATAAGGAGCTCGACCTAAAGAAAGGTTTTCTGATTTCGTTTCTGGTATGATATTCTATTGAAATACTCTTCCATTTGTCTTAGAAACAATTTTTTTTAAAAATTATTTCTATACTTTTAAAATTATAACAGGCCTAAACATATCAGTGTTCTTATTTCAACCTACACGTGTGCTAATGTGCCTAAGCCAACATAAAAGAATGTAATTATCGCCTCCATGAGATCCATTGATGGCGTTTAGTCGATAATGCTGTAAATCGAGTCAAACTGTAGACTTAATGAAAAACAAATTTATGGACAAAGTAATCTGTAAAATATGATGTATGCTCTCCCTTGGTCAACATTGTGACATCCGGTTAAAAGCTAATTAAATAAGGTAAACACAAAATTTATCAATAGCTTGCTTTCAAATTGTAAATATCAGCAGGCTTAATTGGGTTGAAATCAGTTTGCTAGCTTAGCAGATATTAGATTCCAGTTGCAGAGCTTTGAATGATTGAGGAAGTAGAAAAGGGAGGGGGGAGGGTGATGACAACGTTAAGTCAATAGTTTTACAGCTATGGTGCTTTCAAAGTCGTAAATACGAATATTTACTGAGTTGAACAGGAGAGTCAGAAGTGAGAGATATAATGACGAGTAATAGAAAAAATACTCTTTTTTAAAACTGACACCTATACTGTTCTTTGTATTGTTTTGGTCCTAAACACCAACTGTCTTAGTTATTTAGCTACATTAGTCATTTAACTGCATTAGTCATTTAACCGTATCAGTCTTTTAACTTTTTTTTGTATAGGGTTATTTAACTGCGTTTGCCATTTAATTGTATTAGTCGTTTAACCCTGTAGTCCCTTTACGTTTGGAGACCATGGGAAATAGAGACGTGTTCTATACCCTTGACGTTTGGAGAGCATGGGAAATAGAGACGTGCTCTATACCCTTGACGTTTGGAGAGCATGGGAAATAGAGACGTGTTCTATACCATTGACGTTTGGAGACCATGGGAAATAGAGACGTGCTCTATACCCTTGACGTTTAATTCTATACATTGCTTTTAATTTAATAGAATTGTATTTTTTCAATCTCTTTACAAAATGATGACTTTTGTAAAGACCAAAATGGTATAAAGCTTTGAATAGTAACCTGACTTTCAATACCATACAGCCACATCTAATGATAAACAAACTGAGCAACTTAAATGTAAGCCCTTACTTACAAGCATGGGTTCTAAACTTTTTAACCCAACGCCCCCAGTAAGTTAAAGTCAACAACACCAAATCGTCAACTCGAGTACTATGTACGGGTGCTCCATAAGGTTGTGTACTTTCTCCTGTACGGTACACTCTTCACACTAATGACATAAGAAGCATCTATGACTCAGTTAAACTCATTAAATTCGCTATAGTCGGTTTTATTTCAGGAGACGAAACTCAGTATCGAAGCTCGATTGAAGAGTTTACAAACTGGTGCACCGACAACTTTCTAGAACTGAATGTCACAAAAACTAAAGAACTTATAATAGATTTTAGAAAGAAAAAACAAACTATACGTGAACTGCAAATAAATACTACATCTATAGAACAAGTAAAGGCATATAAATATCTAGGCGTTATTATCAACAACAAGCTTTCATGGGAAGACCACCTTGGAACTCTGACAAAGAAAACAGCCCAGCGACTCTTATTTCTATACAAACTCAAAAGCTTTAAACTAAACAAGAAGATCAATGAGACTTTTTACGGCGCGACTATACAAAATCTGCTAACATACGGAATAACTTGTTGACAAGGCAACGCCTCATCTAAACTGTTGCGAAGTCTAGAAAACATCATAAAAAAAAGCATCAAAAATTAATTACACTCACAACATTACCACATTTAAAGGAACTTTTTGAACAAAAGTGCCTAAGAAAAATCGAAAAAATCTTGGAAGACAACGGCCACCCGCTCCATCAGAACTACCTGTGTGTAGTCGCTGAATGAACTCTTTATGTTGTTTCTGTTGTATTTATGTGTATTTTTCTGTTGTGTTGTCTTTATATGAGAAAAGAGTCCTTGTAATCACAACAAATTTCCTTAAGGTTCAATAAAGCAGTCTTAGTCTTAGTCTGACGATTGTGTGACAACCCAACTAGTTGAGCGGCTTGAAAAGTGAATATGCTCTACTTGTAATTAGTGTTAGATTAATTCTATGAGACGTATGTTGTCAGAGCAACTTGTTTTCTTTGAGAAGCATTTAATAAAAAACAACAACTTAGCATCACTGACCTAGATGCTAGCTTCCATTTGCCTTCTGAAATTCCGTAAGTACTGCCACAGTTAAAAGCCAGCCAACCCCACCTGGAGAAAAATACATAAATTAGAAAGTATATTTTCTTCATGATATTTATTTCATACAACTTAAGCGTGAAAAAAACAACAACAAAACTTTAAAATGCATAAAGGAGAAACAAATATCATGATTACATAATAAGATGAAATTATTTTGTCAATTCAACCATTGGTCAGTAGATCCTACTGTTTTTTTTTTCTCCCAAAATATAATTGAAAACTTCAACGAAACTATTTAATACAATAAAATATATTAATAATAATAATAATAATAATAATTTTATTTATAAAGCGCTGTTAACAAACAAAATGTAGGCTCAAGGCGCTGTAACAACATTACAAACATAAACACAACTGCCGCAATAACAGTTAATCTAAAAAAGTTTTAAACAAGTAGGTCTTAATGTTCTTCTTAAAAGTGGTATAGCATGTTGTCTGTCTGAGATCAATGGGGAGTGAGTTCCAAACCTTTGGTCCGTGAACTGAAAAAGCACGCAGACCGTAGCTTTTGAGGGAGAAACGTGGCACTACTAAATTGAGCGCAGGGTTCTCTGGGGGACATATGGACATATGGAGTAATCAGTTCGCTAAGGTACAAGGGCATCTCATTGTTATATATACACTGATGACAAAGTGTGGCGACCTTGTAATCGATTCTCGCTTTCACGGGAAGCCAATGGAGCGTGCGCAAGAGCGTAGTAGCAGAATCTTGTCTAGTTTTTTTAAGGACTATTCGAGCGGTGTTGTTCTGTATACGTTGCAGCTTGGCTATTTTGTCATCAGGTATACCTGCTAGCACGGCGTTGCAGTAGTCAAGGCGGGAGAGTATGAATGCCACAGCTAGCGTTTTTGTTGACTCCGTTGTTAAATATGGTCGGATCTGGCCTAATCTGCGCAGCTGCAGATAAAGACCTTTGCAGAGCTGATTTATGTGTGGGTCGAAAGATAGTGTTGAGTCAAAGAAAACTCCAAGATTCCGCACTACATGGACAAAAGGAACATGGCAGTTCGTGATAAAGAGAGAATCTGTGCTTTCAACTTTTGAGACATTGTTCCTAGTGCCAATCTTAATTATTTCTGTCTTGTCTTCGTTCATCTTGAGTTTATTTTCAACCATCCAATCGCTCACCCTTGCAACGGTACCACTGATATTCTCTGCCAGATGGGACACCTCTGAGGGTACTGATGAATCGTATAACTGTGAGTCATCGGCAAAGAAATGGTATAAGATGCCTGTTGGCCGGCATTCACAAAACAGACTTAAAACATTAATCGGAGATTTAATCAAGATGTTCTGGAACTGAGACATCTCTGCTAAACATCATGATCCCCGTACTTATAAAACTCTTACCATAGAACAAATAGACCCAGCAGAGTTCCACTCGGTGACCCCATTTCATGGTCATCTTGAGGCGTGAACCTTTTAGCCCTGGGTTTGATCATTATGGCTCCAATCAGAGACACAGCTCCACCCACAAGGTGCACAGGGCCGTCCCCGGCTATGTCGACCACGCCCATCTTCTTTAGCCATCCATGCTCAGACCACACCCAGTGAGCCGCGATGCAGAAGACAAATGTGTTGAAGAACGAGAAGATCATGTATGCCAGGTACCTGGTCCGCTCAGCAATGGCCCCTGAAGGTAAAGAACACAATAAGCACGTAGGCTTAGGTAAAAGTAAAGTCATTGAAGT
Organism: Biomphalaria glabrata; assembly: GCF_947242115.1. Lineage (NCBI taxonomy): Eukaryota > Metazoa > Mollusca > Gastropoda > Planorbidae > Biomphalaria > Biomphalaria glabrata. The sequence goes on along the minus strand of NC_074711.1, from coordinate 9,924,173 downwards.
AGAAATAGTATGGGTTCTTTGGCAAGGGAGGGGGGGGGGAGTTTTGGGTTGTTCCATAAAGCAAGTGGTGAAAATAGTCCAGACATTAATCTATGGACGTATGAAATGGTCAAGACCGGTTAATTAATCCATTCACTCGGAAATTTAATCCACGAAAATGGGGTGGGGCAGTTTACCCTTTTTTGATACCACCAGTTTAGAGCCTCAGATTTAAGAAAAGCTTGACCCTTCACTAGTCTCCAAGGCAGCGGCTGATCAATTCCAGCCACAGTTCCTACACAAGTCAAGCCAAAGCTGAACTCTTCCCCCAAATCCTCACCCAGAGCTCTGTACAAGTCGATAATGCAGAGTCAGGAGAATCGTTAGCCTCTTTCGTAACAGCCCAAGAGAGCGGACTTACTCCAGTTACTAGAAGACGCCACAAAGAAGTCAGCAAGCACTGTCCCCTGAAGTAGTTATGTGGTCAACGAATCTTTCTGGAGGCTAGTAGAAAAGAAGCGAAGTCGTCAATATTTTTAATAAACCCTTATCGCAGATGATCACAGCTCTCTAAAATAAATGTGTTGGGTTTATTACCTTTTTATTTGATTAGCAAGCAGTATTTTTTTCCTCCCCAAAGAATTTATAGACTACGTTTTTTTTTTCTTGAACTGTTTCTTCCACTTGATTCTTATTTTTATTTTACTAACACTGCTTAAAAGATATTTTAAGACATACAACTATTTTAATGTTCTACATATGTTCTGATGAATTTAAAACTTAGTAGCGACATTCCATAAAGAAAGAAAGTCTATCATACTCATACAATTAAGCAGTGCTGTTTTGCCAGTGACTACGAAAACAACGACTATATTTTAGTACTCCATATTTTGTTCTTTGTCGTCTGCTTCTTTCGCCAACATAACTCCTGTTCACCATTTGATTAATGAAAATCTACATAATTAATTTCGTAACATGAATATTTAACATTTTTTTTATGTTATGGGTGTTATGGAGTGTGTGTGTGTGTGTATGTATGTGTGTGTGTTTCTATGGTGACAGTGGGAAGAAGTTAGCAATTGGTTCTGATTAATGCAATATAGGTGGCATTGTCGTCATCAGCCTTTGTTAGGACAGACGACTCCACAACGTGAGACTGAAAAGAAGTGTTTTTGTAGTGATTTAGTTTTTGTTCAAGATACCATTTTATAGTATTACTAAAATCTACTATATTTATGTCACTCAACTTGATTTTATCTATATTGTAATATAAGTGATATTTGGAATTGTTCTCAAGAAAGTTATTCAAGTTATTTCAAGTTGTATTAGTAATAATATCCTACATCGGTTTAGTTGTCTACCAGCAGTTTGGTTGTCTACCAGCAGTTTGGTTGTCTACCAGCAGTTTGGTTGTCTACCAGCAGTTTGGTGCTACAAGTCAACCACCGTCAACAACATGTGCAGTAAAAAATGATATTTTACAGATGGGCTTTACGTGATTTACTAGACTATTATAGTGGAAAGAAATTTAAAACTATGTATTTATATATTTTAAAGACATCGTAGCCTATAATTTCCTTATGAAGTCAATACTTTCAATCAAATTCCTGAAACCCACCTGATACTATTGTTGTCGCAGTTGTAGCAAATGAGCTCTGAAACACAAAACGTGAGAACTCTTCGCCCATATTCTCGTTGTCTGGATCGATGAAGAATTTGCCGATGCCGCAGAATCCGTTCGTTCCCTCGCCGTCACCGTAGCTGAGACCATAGCCCACCATCCAGTAGGACATTCCCCCAAAGACCACGTCAGCGACATTCTTGGCCATGATATTGACTTCATTCTTGGAGCTGACACAGCCACTCTCCAACAGACCGAAACCTGGACAGATGGAAAGACATCTTAATTGCTAGACCTATTTTTTGTGTGTTTTTAATAAAATGGGGATAGTCTTTATTGTTCTTTTTTTTTGTTTATCTTCTATTATACGTTGTATTATACACCTTTACGGTCCTCAGGCAACGCCCGCCTGCGCTGGCTCGGACATGTTCGCCGGATGGAAGACAATCGTATCCCTAAAATCATTCTGTACGGCCAACTTGCGTCTGGCTCAAGAAAAACTGGACGCCCCCACCTCCAATCTTTCTCTCTCTCTCTCTCTCTCTCTCTCTCTCTCTCTATCTATCTATCTATCTATCTATCTATCTATCTATCTATCTATCTATCTATTTGACTTACATTCACAATACTAAAAAGAAGACAGAGTGCTAGTTATTATTGTACATATAGTGCATGTTATTATCATGTAGATAAAGATGGGCTAGTTATTATCATGTAGATAAAGATGGGCTAGTTATTATCATGTAGATAAAGATGGGCTAGTTATTATCATGTAGATAAAGATGGGCTAGTTATTATCATGTAGATAAAGATGGGCTAGTTATTATCATGTAGATAAAGATGGGCTAGTTATTATCATGTAGATAAAGATGGGCTAGTTATTATCATGTAGATAAAGATGGGCTAGTTATTATCATGTAGATAAAGATGGGCTAGTTATTATCATGTAGATAAAGATGGGCTAGTTATTATCATGTAGATAAAGATGGGCTAGTTATTATCATGTAGATAAAGATGGGCTAGTTATTATCATGTAGATAAAGATGGGCTAGTTATTATCATGTAGATAAAGATGGGCTAGTTATTATCATGTAGATAAAGATGGGCTAGTTATTATCATGTAGATAAAGATGGGCTAGTTATTATCATGTAGATAAAGATGGGCTAGTTATTATCATGTAGATAAAGATGGGCTAGTTATTATCATAAATATAGATGGGCTAGTTATTATCATATAGATAAAGATGGGCTAGTTATTATCATGTAGATAAAGATGGGCTAGTTATTATCATGTAGATAAAGATGGGCTAGTTATTATCATGTAGATAAAGATGGGCTAGTTATTATCATGTAGATAAAGATGGGCTAGTTATTATCATGTAGATAAAGATGGGCTAGTTATTATCATGTAGATAAAGATGGGCTAGTTATTATCATAAATATAGATGGGCTAGTTATTATCATGTAGATAAAGATGGGCTAGTTATTATCATGTAGATAAAGATGGGCTAGTTATTATCATGTAGATAAAGATGGGCTAGTTATTATCATGTAGATAAAGATGGGCTAGTTATTATCATGTAGATAAAGATGCTAGTTATTATCATGTAGATAAAGATGCTAGTTATTATCATGTAGATATAGATGGGCTAGTTATTATCATGTAGATAAAGATGGGCTAGTTATTATCATGTGGATAAAGATGGGCTAGTTATTATCATGTGGATAAAGATGGGCTACTTATTATCATGTAGATAAAGATGGGCTAGTTATTATCATGTAGATAAAGATGGGCTAGTTATTATCATGTAGATAAAGATGGGCTAGTTATTATCATGTGGATAAAGATGGGCTAGTTATTATCATGTGGATAAAGATGGGCTAGTTATTATCATGTAGATAAAGATGGGCTAGTTATTATCATGTAGATAAAGATGGGCTAGTTATTATCATGTAGATAAAGATGGGCTAGTTATTATCATGTAGATAAAGATGGGCTAGTTATTATCATGTAGATAAAGATGGGCTAGTTATTATCATGTAGATAAAGATGGGCTAGTTATTATCATGTGGATAAAGATGGGCTAGTTATTATCATGTGGATAAAGATGGGCTAGTTATTATCATGTAGATAAAGATGGGCTAGTTATTATCATGTAGATAAAGATGGGCTAGTTATTATCATGTAGATAAAGATGGGCTAGTTATTATCATGTAGATAAAGATGGGCTAGTTATTATCATGTAGATAAAGATGGGCTAGTTATTATCATGTAGATAAAGATGGGCTAGTTATTATCATGTGGATAAAGATGGGCTAGTTATTATCATGTGGATAAAGATGGGCTAGTTATTATAATGTAGATAAAGATGGGCTAGTTATTATCATAAATATAGATGGGCTAGTTATTATCATGTAGATAAAGATGGGCTAGTTATTATCATGTAGATAAAGATGGGCTAGTTATTATCATGTAGATAAAGATGGGCTAGTTATTATCATGTAGATAAAGATGGGCTAGTTATTATCATGTAGATAAAGATGCTAGTTATTATCATGTAGATAAAGATGCTAGTTATTATCATGTAGATATAGATGGGCTAGTTATTATCATGTAGATAAAGATGGGCTAGTTATTATCATGTAGATAAAGATGGGCTAGTTATTATCATGTAGATAAAGATGGGCTAGTTATTATCATGTAGATAAAGATGGGCTAGTTATTATCATGTGGATAAAGATGGGCTAGTTATTATCATGTGGATAAATATGGGCTAGTTATTATCATGTAGATAAAGATGGGCTAGTTATTATCATGTAGATAAAGATGGGCTAGTTATTATCATGTAGATAAAGATGGGCTAGTTATTATCATGTAGATAAAGATGGGCTAGTTATTATCATGTAGATAAAGATGGGCTAGTTATTATCATGTAGATAAAGATGGGCTAGTTATTATCATGTGGATAAAGATGGGCTAGTTATTATCATGTGGATAAAGATGGGCTAGTTATTATCATGTAGATAAAGATGGGCTAGTTATTATCATGTAGATAAAGATGGGCTAGTTATTATCATGTAGATAAAGATGGGCTAGTTATTATCATGTGGATAAAGATGGGCTAGTTATTATCATGTGGATAAAGATGGGCTAGTTATTATCATGTAGATAAAGATGGGCTAGTTATTATCATGTAGATAAAGATGGGCTAGTTATTATCATGTAGATAAAGATGGGCTAGTTATTATCATGTAGATAAAGATGGGCTAGTTATTATCATGTAGATAAAGATGGGCTAGTTATTATCATGTAGATAAAGATGGGCTAGTTATTATCATGTAGATAAAGATGGGCTAGTTTTTATCATGTAGATAAAGATGGGCTAGTTATTATCATGTAGATAAAGATGGGCTAGTTATTATCATGTAGATAAAGATGGGCTAGTTATTATCATGTAGATAAAGATGGGCTAGTTATTATCATGTAGATAAAGATGGGCTAGTTATTATCATGTAGATAAAGATGGGCTAGTTATTATCATGTAGATAAAGATGGGCTAGTTATTATCATGTAGATAAAGATGGGCTAGTTATTATCATGTAGATAAAGATGGGCTAGTTATTATCATGTGGATAAAGATGGGCTAGTTATTATAATGTAGATAAAGATGGGCTAGTTATTATCATAAATATAGATGGGCTAGTTATTATCATGTAGATAAAGATGGGCTAGTTATTATCATGTAGATAAAGATGGGCTAGTTATTATCATGTAGATAAAGATGGGCTAGTTATTATCATGTAGATAAAGATGGGCTAGTTATTATCATGTAGATAAAGATGCTAGTTATTATCATGTAGATAAAGATGCTAGTTATTATCATGTAGATATAGATGGGCTAGTTATTATCATGTAGATAAAGATGGGCTAGTTATTATCATGTGGATAAAGATGGGCTAGTTATTATCATGTGGATAAAGATGGGCTACTTATTATCATGTAGATAAAGATGGGCTAGTTATTATCATGTAGATAAAGATGGGCTAGTTATTATCATGTAGATAAAGATGGGCTAGTTATTATCATGTAGATAAAGATGGGCTAGTTATTATCATGTAGATAAAGATGGGCTAGTTATTATCATGTAGATAAAGATGGGCTAGTTATTATCATGTAGATAAAGATGGGCTAGTTATTATCATGTAGATAAAGATGGGCTAGTTATTATCATGTAGATAAAGATGGGCTAGTTATTATCATGTAGATAAAGATGGGCTAGTTATTATCATGTAGATAAAGATGGGCTAGTTATTATCATGTGGATAAAGATGCTAGTTATTATCATGTATATAAAGATGCTAGTAATTATCATGTAGATAAAGATGCTAGTAATTATCATGTATATAAAGATGCTAGTTATTATCATGTAGATAAAGATGCTAGTTATTATCATGTAGATAAATATGCTAGTTATTATCATGTAGATAAAGATGCTAGTTATTATCATGTAGATAAAGATGGGCTAGTTATTATCATGTAGATAAAGATGGGCTAGTTTTTATCATGTAGATAAAGATGCTAGTTATTATCATGTGGATAAAGATGCTAGTTATTATCATGTATATAAAGATGCTAGTAATTATCATGTAGATAAAGATGCTAGTTATTATCATGTAGATAAAGATGCTAGTTATTATCATGTAGATAAATATGCTAGTTATTATCATGTAGATAAAGATGCTAGTTATTATCATGTAGATAAAGATGCTAGTTATTATCATGTAGATAACGATGCTAGTTATTATCATGTAGATAAAGATACTAGTAATTATCATGTAAATGGAAGTTCAAGTTTATTATCATGTCGATAGAGGCGCTAATTAATGTCTCGTAGATAGAGGTGCTAGTTTCATAACATTAGAACCACTGTAAATATTGTGTTCCATGTCCGTGTTTACTGTCATGCTCTGTTAAACTCTACAAATGTAGAGTGAAATGGATTCAGTATTGATTCACTCACAGGATCATCCAATTTGTATCCCTGTCGTGCTAGCGGATAACAAATTAACTTACTATATTGACAGCTACATTGGTGTTAACGAATCGTAAAGAAATGGCTAATAGAAAAATTGACAGTTGGAACAAATAAGCTTTCGGTGGCAGTTTGAGCACCAAACTGATACAGAAAATGAAATTTGTGGTGCGGTTGTTAGAAAAATGTTGGCCTTGGAGATTTGCTGATAGAAGTATAAGTACAAAGGGTCCTGGGGTTATAACGTTGATCCGTTCCTACGTCGTGCCTTAAACAAATATTCGGTATAAGTCGGAACATGCGTACATACTGAAAGCACTTATACTACTTATCCAAACACAGTACACTGGACAATGATGATAAACAACACAATAAAGGACTATTAAATACGTTTAGTATTCTTCCGCCCCAAACAACACAATTAAGGACTATTAAATACGTTTAGTATTCTTCCGCCCCAAACAACACAATTAAGGACTATTAAATACGTTTAGTATTCTTCCGCCCCAAACAACACAATTAAGGACTATTAAATACGTTTAGTATTCTTCCGCCCCAGCAACACAATTAAGGACTATTAAATACGTTTAGTATTCTTCCGCCCCAAACAACACAATTAAGGACTATTAAATACGTTTAGTATTCTTCCGCCCCAAACAACACAATTAAGGACTATTAAATACGTTTAGTATTCTTCCGCCCCAAACAACACAATAAAGGACTATTAAATACGTTTAGTATTCTTCCGCCCCAAACAACACAATTAAGGACTATTAAATACGTTTAGTATTCTTCCGCCCCAAACAACACAATAAAGGACTATTAAATACGTTTAGTATTCTTCCGCCCCAAACAACACAATTAAGGACTATTAAATACGTTTAGTATTCTTCCGCCCCAAACAACACAATTAAGGACTATTAAATACGTTTAGTATTCTTCCGCCCCAAACAACACAATAAAGGACTATTAAATACGTTTAGTATTCTTCCGCCCCAAACAACAATTTATATTTTTTTTGGTCATTGAAATAAAAACCTAAAACAAAGTGCTCAGCATGCGGATCGAACCTACGACATTCTTGTGATGTCATACCATACTAGAAACCGTCTGACATTAATATTGTATAACGTAAGAGAGACAACTCAACGAGGTATAGGTGTTTATTTACACGAGGACATCACATACATGTAGAACATATGCCTTGAACACAGCATCTTCATATCGGCTCTAGACTTGGGCGGAAATCTTTCTCTTCTCTCTCTAATGTCATTATCCTTCCTAGTCTAGTCGCTAATAGTGCACACCTTCCGCACTATCTTGGATGGCGGTGTGCATGGCCGCCATGGCGGGGTTATAACAATATAGATCATCATCCTCATCTGTCCCTAGACATTCGCCGTAGGGGTGCTGTGACAGTTCGTGTAACAAAATCCCTTCATTTTTCCGGGCCAGCTGCTGTTCTTAGCAGGATATCAAGAAAGGGGCCGGTCCATTCCATTACGTTGTCCATCCAGCTTTTCTTTGGACTTTTCCCGTGGCCCCTCCACTGTCTCTTTAAAGGATGACCTTTTAGATCATTTAGATCTAGATCTTTACATAACATCTAAATTAAACGAAAATAAAAATGGCGGTCAATTGTTGACTTCAAACCACGTAGAAAACGTATTTGATGAATTTAAGAAATAACAAAGAGATCTTTCTGAAATTTCAATAAAATAAGTTGTCACGCAGCTAGAGGTTTTGTGTGAAATTTCCATTTGATTGGTAATTGAAAAGTTGTCAAATAATTCAAAGTTTCCTTTTTATCTTCGGTGGAAGTTAAAACAAAAGTAAAGTTCCCCTTACAGACCTTTCGATCTATGGGGCAGAAGATCTTAAGGTCATCTGTTTCTTTGGCCCACGGTTAAAGAGCAAGGTGTCAGGTGGCCAGCACAACGACCAACCGTCTTTAATTTACCCCAACTAAAGTCAAGTACCCTTTAGAGTTGACTCAGGGGCGCCCTAAAAATCCCGAAATTCAAAATCCCAGTCTTTGCCAAAATCTGAACCCAGGACCTCAGGTTCAGAAGCCATGCACTTAACCACTCAACCACCGCGCCCCCCATTATCAATGGAAGGTAGAATGTAATTGGAAGTTGGGGGCGCTTTTTAAAAGTTTTTAAAATCTAACCATTTTCCTAAATAACTGACAGTTTATGTATATCTTTGGGAAGAAAATACTAATTGACTGGCCACACAGTACAAATTTGGTTTGACTGTTATAATTTTTCAATATATTATCTTAAAATTAAATTTGTCTGTCGTCCTTTTTTTTTACCCCGCTCAAAGGTAAATAACCTCACTCGATTGAAATGTTTCCTAATGCTCTGTACAGAGTTAAATAAACACCAGGCGAACATGAACACGCTGAGCGCTGTCGTATGTACAAGTTCACATATCCTTGTAAAAACATTAGATGCTAATTAAAGAGCTTGATCGTAAAAAGGTCACTGGAAAGACCTCTTTACCAAAAATGAAGGCATAACAAACAAGCAAAATATAACTTAAAAAAAAATACTCGAGATTATCCATGGGGAAGAACTACACATTTACGGCTATATGTCTAAATATTATAACATTTTTATTTCCTTTTTAGATATCAAACAAATTTATTACCAATATTTAATTATCTAATTAATTAATTGTTTAATGGATTTCTGTTTTGTTAGGTGCAAAGATAACTTGTGCAAGGTTTCAACTTGATCCGAGAATGGGAAGTGGAAGAAATCCCCAGACAGACAGACAGAGCGAGTTTTTATAACCTTTGTAAAAATAAATAGAATGATAAATGACAGATCCCCATCAGCTTCACAAAGTAAAAATTAACAAAAACGACAACTCTTTTTTACAAAGCTTATATCAACTCTCTCTGTTTGTCTGTCTGACTGTTTGATAAAAAGTTTGCACACGTCATTTTTCCCACAATCAATCTTGGCTTAAGCTGAAATTTCGCACAATTATTTCTGTTACCTGACAACACAAGAATCAATGGAAAATTGTCCAGTTAGTTAATTAACTATTGGTAATTAATTATTTTTGTTTGGTATACTGATCAAGGGAAAGAAATCGTACTTGACAGGTGTGTAGGTATACGTTGAATGAGCATTTTTGTTTATGCATTTAACTCTTTCTTTCCTAACCGACGATACAAACGTTGATTCCCTCAGAATGTGGTAAATAATTACGGAGAGAAAGAGTTAAGAAAACGATCATGTCAACATTCACCAAGACACCCCCTTCTTCCCTCCACCTTTCACAAGTGGTCAAAACAAGTGATAGGATCACAGCATATTGAGGAAGCTAAAAGCTAAACAAAAACAATTGGTAACTATATTTCCAATCGCATGAATTTACTATGTCTGGGGCCTATGGCTTATAATTACATAACTAATAAAAACAAATTGACCCCATTACACTTACTATAAGCTTTGTATTTTTTAAATGTTTTTCTTTTTTATGATATTTTTTGGAAGACGAAGGTGTCAGCTAATTGTAGGATTAAACAAAAAATAGAGAAAAAAAAATTGCTACTGAGTTGCAGGGCATTAAGTTTCTTCACAGTGACATGACAAAGCAAAAGATCTACCTGACTGCATTGTAAAAATGATGAACGCCGTGGTCAGCAGCCAGATAGCGTCATCCCTGGCCTTTGGCTCCTGGGTGGAAACAGATAAGTTGGAGGTCATTGTCGTGGACGTCCACAAAGAGGTCATGTTGTCTGAAGAAATCGATTCCATTCCTTCACAGAGCGTGTACCAAAGAAAAATAAAAGAAAGATTGTATTTTATTAAAATCACGTGAGCTCACTAATGGACTGACTCATTTTTTTTCAAACTCTTCAGCTAAAGAGTTCTCACAAATGTGTAAACCTCTGTGCAAGAACCAATAAAAAACAACAACAAAAAAAAGTTTAGAAAGAAACAAATATTCAGTTTGAGCATTTCTGCATTGCGAGAAATATCGATCCAGCTGAGGGTACTGATGCCAATGATTTGAGAATCGTTGTCTTAAAAGTGTTTGCGTGTAAATAAATCATGTGATGGGGTTTACAGGTCATCATTAACCAATTACTGTCTTGTGGAGAAGTTGACTGTTATTAGCCGACTTTCCTAAACTGGAGATTTAATGTAACAGTGGACGCGACAACATAACAATAAGATATGCTGAGTAATGCCAATATTAATTAATATTCCAAATAACTTTAAGTGAATATTGATCTAATGAACGAACAGATGGTTTTGTATTTAAAGATAATTTTACTATTTGTTTCTTATTTTAAAGTACTACTTTATATTCCCCAGTGTATGTCAGAAGTAACCAACCTACGATGTGATAAGAACAACTCTTAAACAATACTTTAGAACAAAAAAAAATCTTAGATTAAGCGTATTTATATCAATTAGATCATTTGTATTAGATCTAGACTTAACAATAAAAAAGCATTCATAAAAAAAAATTGAACGACCTGAATTTGAACTAATGGCTCAAGCCTTCTCAGGCTTCTCAAGCCAACACGGTTACCACTCTGCTAGTGGAGAGCCTATGAACTTGGAAGATCGTAGAGTTATCTATTGTTTCTATAGTCTCCTCCTATTTTTCATGTTGTATTCACTAAGACTCGGACGAAGATCTATAAAGGGGACTAATTCAGCTTATAATACCACCACTTCAGTCAATTACAATTTCTTTCCCTTTTGTTCGAGATACGAAACAAAATAATTAATTAGCAACAGTTAATTAACTAATTGGTTAATTTTTGTCATTCTTGTGTTGTCCGGTAAAAGAAATAATTTTTCACAATTTCAACTTGATCCGAGATTGGGTGTGGGAGATATAACGTTTAAAAAATTTTTACCAGACAGACAGACAAACAGACAGAGTTGATATAAGCTTTGTAAAATTAGTGTACTAAATTGTAAGAATGTTCACAGTAGTCAATGGGAGCTAAGCGCTTTTTAAAATTGAGTCTTTTCAGTTATTGCTCTTGAGTCTACGTATTGCAAGGGTAAATGAACACCATCTGTGACAATTTAAGCCTCGAAAGATATTTTTTCATTTTTCCCTTTGTCTTATGACTGGAGAGCTACATACGTACGGTCACTAAGTGGACATTTAGAATTGGCAGAAGATGTGGCATCTCTATAACCCTTTTCCTGCTTCTGATGTATTCATCGTCTTTGATTCTGAATCCTTCCGCGATTCTCGCTATAGATATATACAAAAGGAAAAAGACGCCAGACAGAATCTATATAAAGATTGTTATATTTTGAAAAAAATATAGCGGTCAAACCAGAGTTTTCACTGTGTCGTCAATTAGAGTTATTTTATTCTCAAAAATAAAAATAAACTGTCCAAATTCTAGAAAAAATCGTTTAAGTCGTTTCCGAACTACTCGTCCACCCAGTTTCCCGTTCTACTTTTGAAACGGCAACGTCAGAAATCCTAGAGCATTAAAAAATGTACCTTGACACGTAAAGAGATTTACAATGGAAACGAAACAATTGTGAAATGTCAGATATAAAAAAAAACAAAACTTCCTAATCGGATTCTAGTGGAAAGAAGTGTGTCAGTACGGTGGCATTTAGTAGCAGCCGGGGCAAACAGTTTCCAATCTCCATGATTCCTTTCCGAGTGTTTCATTGAAATCTTCCCTTTAAGCCAGCTTTAATTTGTACAAGCACGAAACGTGACATACAGACATTTTTCTTGTCTGTCTGTGACGGACGTAACATGGTTAGTAACCAGAGTTGTTTTTTTTTGTACCAGTGCCAGACATAAAATGGTTAGTAACTAGAAATTATTTTTTGTTTGTTTAAGGAACTTCTTTGTTTAACAACCTTCTCGTGAATTATTCCCGGAACTTCAATAAAAAAGAAAGATAGGATTACATATGTGTTGTCACTAATAAGTAACTTCTTTGATTGAAACACAAAGCTGGCTATGCATGGGGGCTTTAGAAATAAATGATTAGAGCTTTGTTTTAATAAAATTGTAGAGCCTTTTGGATGTGAAACACGCTTAACTAACAAAACAAAAAAACAATTTTCTATTTTTATGTCGTGTATTCTCTCTCTCTCAGCTTCAGTTTCATATATATATATATTCAGCTTTAGTTTCATATATATATATATATATATATATATATATTCAGCTTCAGTTTCACATATATATATATATTCAGCTTCAGTTTCATATTTATATATATATATATATATATATATATATATATATATATTCAGCTTCAGTTTCACATATATATATATATTCAGCTTCAGTTTCATATATATATATATATATATATATATATATATATATATATATATATATATATATATATATATATATATATATTCAGCTTCAGTTTCACATATATATATATATTCAGCTTCAGTTTCATATATATATATATATATATATATATATATATATATATATATATATATATATATTCAGATTCAGTTTCATATTTATATATATATATATATATATATATATATATATTCAGCTTCAGTTTCACATATATATATATATTCAGCTTCAGTTTCATATATATATATATATATATATATATATATATATATATATATATATATATATATATATATATATATTCAGATTCAGTTTCATATATATATATATATATATATATATATATATATATATATATTCAGCTTCAGTTTCACACACACACACACACACACACATATATATATATATATATATATATATATATATATATATATATATATATATATTTATATATATATATCATGGGCGTAGCCAGGGGGGGTTTTGGGGGTTCAAACCCCCCCCCCCCGAATTGAAATCCCCCCCTTGGGGGGGGGGATCGGAATTTAGTGAATGATTTTTTGCTTTGATTTTGTTTATTTTAGGTGAGATTTTAATACTAAACCCCCAGCACAACCAATGGGGTTTTGAGTTTAAAACCCCTACAAGGGGGGATCGAGTTTAAAAACCCCTAACAGTGGTTTTGAGTTTAAAACCCCCTACTAGGGGTTTTGAGTTTTAAACCCCCTACTTGGGGTTTTTGCAGTTAACCCCCCCCCCCTCTTCTATAAAACAAAACAAAAATGCAAACGAAAATCCCCTAATTCCAATATCACAGGAAGATTTTGATTTTAAACCCCCCTCCAAAATTTACGATAAACCCCCCTCTTCAATATAAAAAAAAGTTAATTACGCACTCAAAATGTTATTAGAGTAGCTAAATGGATTTTGACTCAGATTTGAGTTTAAACCCCACTTCAGCGGGGTTTGAAGGTAAAAAATACCTCTTTAATAATAAAAACAAAGCAAATTATACACTCAAAATGTTTTGAGTGTAGTCAAAGAGGTTTTGAGTTTAAACTCCCCTCCAGTGGAGTTTGAAGCTAAAAAGTACCTCTTCAATATAAATAAAAGCAAATTACTCACACTAAAATCTATTAACGCAGCCTAAGGGGTTTTGAGTTTAAACCCTCGCCAGGGGGGTTTGAGGCTAAAAAATAAATCTTCAGTGTAAGAAAAAAAAGCAAATTACGCACTCAAAATGCTATGAGCGTTGCCAAAAGGGGTTTTGAGTTTAAACCCCCATTCAGAGGGGTTTAATGCTAAAAATACCTCTTCAATATAAAAAAAAAAGCAAATTACACACTAAAATTATTTGAGCGTTGCCAATCCATTCGGGGGTTTGGAGTTTAAACCCCTCTTCTACAGATGACGTTTGTTTAAAGTTTAAAACCCCTCCAGATGGTTTTGAGTTTAAGATCCCCCTACAGAGCATTTTGAGGTGGAAAACCCCCAACAGATGATTTTGACGATAAAACTTCTCTTTTCGATATAAAATCTAAAGCAAACTACAGTCACTTAATTCCAAGAGCGTATTCAAGAGTGGTTACACATTTTTACCAGTGGCAGGGCTCCCTTAATAAACTGCAGTGAATAGTCATCTGCCGAAATAGAAAAACACTAAATGTGGCTCAACAAAGATGGCTAAGACTGATTTTAGGAGTCAGTTATAGAGATCGGGTTTAAATCAAGGAAATCCTATGCCGAACTGGGAGTCGACCCTTTAGTAAGATTGTGAGAGAGCGACGCATGAGGTTTGCGGGACATGTTCTCCGACAAAATGAATTACGCATAAGAAGAGTTGCAATGATAACCTAGTACAACTTGACGCCACTCATTCATCGAGGTCCTCATGGCAGGTGGGAAGAGGCTTCAGACATTACCAGTGACAGATTTTATGGAAACAGCTTGACGTCAAATGCTCCGAATGGCGCGGTAGGGTCTAAGTCAGTAAGAATAGCACATTAGGTTTTTGAAATAAAACTTTTTAATAGCAGGAAAATGCACTGTAGATACCTCAGAATATGCATTTTGTTGGCTTTCAATACCAGAAATAGTGCTTGTCGGCGGGGCTTCGCCCCGCGCTGGGGAGCTCCTAGCGCTCCCCCAGACCCCATTGCTAGTGTTGGCGGGGAATCTACAATTATTCCACTAACTCATGGAAGAACCTATTCTAGGGCACAATAAACGTCTTCCGAAAGAATGAAGGGTCAGAATGCAATAAAGATTACGTACAACACACACACACACACATAAATACATATAAAAAAAAATTTCGGGGGGTGGGGGGGGGAGATAAAAAAATCCCCCCACCCCTAAACCCCCCCCCGAAAAAAAATCCTGGCTACGCCCATGATATATATA
Organism: Biomphalaria glabrata; assembly: GCF_947242115.1. Taxonomy (NCBI): domain Eukaryota; kingdom Metazoa; phylum Mollusca; class Gastropoda; family Planorbidae; genus Biomphalaria; species Biomphalaria glabrata. Next base: position 9,908,786 of record NC_074711.1, on the reverse strand, counting down.
TATATATATATATATATATATATATATATATATATATATATATATATATATATTCAGCTTCAGTTTCACACATATATATATATATATATATTTATATATATATATATATTTAGCTTTAGTTTCACATATATATATATATATATATATTCAGCTTCAGTTTCACATATATATATATTCAGCTTCAGTTTCATATATACATGTATATCTATTCCGCTTCAGTTTCATATATCTATATGGTCCTGAGTTAAAATCCTGAAGAAAGCTTGGATTTTAGTTTCGGAGTCTTTAGGGCGCCTTTGAGTCCACACAGCTCTAATGGGTATCTAATGTTAGATGGGAAAAGTAAAGGTCCTTGTGCTAGCCCCATGGCATCTTCGTTAACCGTGGGCCAAAGAAACAGATGACCTTTACATCATCTGCCCTATAGGTCGAAAGGTCTGAAAGGGGAATCTGACTTACTTACTATTACAATATGAAACTAAAGCTTCTATAGGGAAAATATTCATACACAGAAAGTAACAAAGTCCCAATACACAAATCTTAACAAAGAAAGCGGACAAAGGACTGTGGCAGATGATCTAAATCCCGCATGTTGATTTCTTAATTATATTTTACAATGTGATAGCAAATTATTAAGAAAAAAAAATTAACCCCCAGCTGCCATGTCATGTTTGTCTCTTTTGTTCCTGACAGAAGCGACAGACATTCTGTATTCATTAAAAGTTCACCAGATGCTTTTAAACAAATACTGGAACTAAGATTCCTATACACAGTGATATTAAAGATAGAGAGAGAGAGAGAGAGAAAGAGTGAGAGAGAGAGAGACAAAGAGGGATGGAAGTAGGGAGGAAGAGAATGAGAGACCAAATAACGGAGCCATGTCGAATAATTGGTCACATGATATACAAAGTTCGATGCACTTTATCAGAAAGACAGATTTTTTTTCATCTGTAAATTATAACAAAACACAAAATGACCTAGAAATACAATGTTTCAGTTATTCGTATTAAATAAACTGTAACTTGGTGACCTTCGTGAGAATGTCTTCGCGACAAGCAGATGAATGTATAATTCTGGAGACTACAGTTAGGTTCAAAGTATTAAAACCATGAACGACAAATATAGTGTTTGATTAATTGTTTTTCCATTAGCCTTGTATAGGATGATGGTTACATGTTGAGACAGGTTTACACATTTTATATAGAGTAATATGACATAGATGAAAACAACTAGAAGTTCAACAGTAGAAGATAAAACAAGCAATATATATAAACATCCTTTTTAAAAAAAGGTTAAGGGAATGAACTCCGCACTTACAACTATATCTTTCAATAATGTAGAAGTTAGTTGCTTTATTCGATGTCAAGCAATATAATTAGTTACCAATGAATGATTAACTAATTTTTAAATCGATTCATGTTTTGTTAGGTACAATAAAAAAAATGTTTAAAGCCTTAACTTCATACGAGAATTTGTGTGGGAAAAATAACGTGGTCAATTATCTAAGGGGACGAAACCCTACATATTTAACCGTTCGTGTGAACACTGAAGGATTACTTCCCTTGTTGGTATAAACAAATTTATTACCAGTAATTAATTAATCAGTTTTTTTTTTAATTGATTATTTCTTCTCTATGTCAATGAACCACTATGCAAAGTTTCAACTTGATCTGATAATGGGTGTAGAAGAAATGACGTGTACAAACATTCCATTAGACAGACAGACAGACAGATTGAGTAGATACAAGCTTTGGAAAAAAAAGCACGATTCTTGTAATCATAGCATTTTTTTGTAAAATATTATAATTTCAATGAATTCAGCTTCAGGCGTTGTACATTTAATCCTAGACTGTTAGAGAAAACCTAGATCTAATGTTTCAAACACAGTCAACGGGGAAACTGGCAACTTTCTCACAATCCCAGTGGGTATTACAAAAACACGTTGGTTAACAAGTCAGACGAAGCCCCATAAATCTGACCACAGTGAGGACAGAAATAGCCGCTGCTTTGCTAATTACCCTGATTATCATCACATCACAGCAAGACTAAGCTAGACTCTGGTGACATCCTCGGACGATCTATTGTACGAAGTAAACAAAGAATAATGCACGGTTTAACTCCCTTGTCATATTTCAGCATCTCGACTTGTTCTCAATAACAGTATCGAAAGATAATTGACTAACTATCAGATGACCGTATATCATGCTATATTTATTGTTCGTCACCGTCAGTAGCAGGAAGACAAAAGGTTCCACTCATAGAGCAATGTAGAATCCTATTCTGGTATCTTGGAGAGTCATTCCCATCACCGTTGAAAGATGTAGAAGAGGCGGCTTTCCAATTCTGCGGTTATTGCAGCACTTATAAACATCATCGAATGCTTTTGAGATTACATCCATATATCGGGCGACCTCTTTGTTGTGTGCCCATTACAAGTTGCCCATACAGAATGACCTTGGGGCATGGGTGTAGCCAGAGTTTTTTTCAGGGGAGGAGGAGGATTTGGGGGAGTGAATTTTTGTCCTTTGTGCGTACACACACACACAGAGTCTCTCTCTCTCTCTCTCTCCCATACACACACAGAGAGTCACTCGCCCTCTCTCTCTCTCTCTCTCTCACACACACACACACACATATATATATATATATATGTAATCTTCATTGCATACAGTCCCTTAATTTTTATACCTTAGTGGAATGATAGTGGATACCGCTCCCTGGCTAGCTAGGGGGACTTGGAGAGCGCAGCGGGGCGCCAAGCATTACTTCCTCATTTGAAAGGAAACCAATATATTTATTCTGACGTGTTTACAATGCAATATCTTGCTATACTCTTCTATTAAGAAACTGTAGGTCAAATACAAACTCCGCTATTCAATGCTCTTTATTAACAGAGCCCAGCGACTGATAGAGAAACAAATCAATGTGTGAAATGTTTTACACCTAACCCCCCAACCCCCGGCTACTCCCATACATTGGAATTTATCAGTATCTCTATCTATCTATCTATCTATCTATCTATCTATCTATCTATCTATCTATCTATCTATCTATCTATCTATCTATCTATCTATCTATCTATCTATCTATCTATACACTAACTAAAAGATTATGTCAAAGTCCCATTGTTCTAAGGTTTACCGTATTAACATTTTGTTGCACTGATTTTGTTCATTTTCTTCTTTTTTTTTAACTTCCGTATTTAAAACGTTTCTTTCTTTCTTTTTTATTTGTTCATGATGAATGTCCTACAAACGACCAACTGTGACATTGTTCTGGTCAAGAACGGAAGTTGAACATCAGGTCAAAGACTTTTCTCTCTCGGACTTCAGGCCTGTATTGTTGCGTAGAATCTCCATTGTTTGAAGAAATCGATCAAATATCTCATGCTGGAGTTTAACCCAAATCATTTGAGTGAGTGTCTCTATCTGTGCATTGTGCTAGATCAAACAAACAAAACCAACATCGATTAAAAAAAATATATATTTTAGTGGTAGTCACTGCATTGAAGACTTCTATCGGGCTACGGTATCTTAATGTAATTTCCGACCATGACTTTGAAATGTTAGTAAGCAAAATATCGCCACCAAACAGAAATCAAGAAAATCTAATAGTTAACAGAACATGGTTTCTAAAAAAAATAAGTAGAATCTATGTAGATATAAGAGATAAATTGCCAGGAGTCAAAGACAATTGTGAGGAAAAGAAAAGATCATCTTCGCATCTGTATACAAAGGACAATGTAGATGACCTGCTAACGATTGTCAAAAAAAAAGCATATCAAAAGGTCCTCTGGGCTCGAAAAGACCTGCTTTCGGGGAACAGTACCAGGAAAAAGAGACAAGGCAGATAGAGAAATGGATGGGAAGACAACACAAAACAATAGACGTTACTGTCAAGAGATTCTATCCAAGCCGAAAGACAAGGAGGGATTGAGAAATATCTTGCCTGGTGTACCGACGGTCCAACAGACTAAGGGCTAAGTGAAACTGGAAGGTAGATGTAAATTATTCACCTCTTATAATACATTGTTCGATCCGTTAAAACACCCATATTCTGTTATGCATTGAAAAATGGTACCTCGACATTGGTTAGGAAATTAAAGACACACTACATTGCTTCGCTATATTATGTTGTGTTTTCAGGTCATTCTTATCTTCATTATTTTTATCTGTTTGTATTGAGCACTCATCACCACACTCTGGCAACAGTTAAACACACTGACCACACTAACACTCTGACAACAGTTAAACACACTGACCACAGACTTACAATCTGGCAACAGTTAAACACACTGACCACAGACTTACACTCTGGCAACAGTTAAACACACTGACCACAGACTAACACTCTGGCAACAGTTAAACATACTGACCACAGACTAACACTGGCAACAGTTAAACATACTGACCACAGACTAACACTGGCAACAGTTAAACACACTGACCACAGACTAACACTCTGGCAACAGTTAAGCACACTGACCACAGTCTAACACTCTGGCAACAGTTAAACACACTGACCACAGACTTACAATCTGGCAACAGTTAAACACACTGACCACAGACTTACACTCTGGCAACAGTTAAGCACACTGACCACAGTCTAACACTCTGGCAACAGTTAAACACACTGACCACTGACTAACACTCTGGCAACAGTTAAACACACTGACAACAGACTAACACTCTGGCAACAGTTAAACACACTGACCATAGACTAACACTCTGGCAACAGTTAAACACACTGACAACAGACTAACACTCTGGCAACAGTTAAGCACACTGACGACTGACCACTGACTAACACTCTGATAACAGTCAAACACACTGACAACATTTCAACACACTAACCAACGAAAAGCTAAACAAACAGTAGTAGTAACAGCTCCACACACTTGAAGTAGTTACACACACTGCAAAAACATACACACTAGAAACATTTAAATAACCAGAAACTGCTAAACACAATAACAGCGGTCATAGCACACTGACAACCATTAGCCCCTTACAATATATATATATATATAATGTAGAAGTTATTTCCCTTACTCGATATTACATAACATAGAAAGTTACTAATAATAAATAAACTAATTGATTATATGTTGTCGAATATGCAGCCTTGTTCAGTACAATAAATAAATAATTGTTTAAAGTTTCAACTTGATCACAGGATAGGTGTGGGGAAAATTACATATTTCATTGAATAAGGTGACAAAATCCTATGTCTTTAGTCGTATCTATGAGTACTGATGATTAATACAAATATTTTTTTAAAAATATTGTTTATGCTTTGTCTTTGCCAATGAATAATTGTACAATGTTTCAACTTGATCCGAGAATGCATTTGGGAGAAATAACAGACAGAGTGAGTTTCATCAGATTTGCCAAAAGTCAGTTTAACATGGGGACTGGTTCGAAATTGCGCATTAAGGAAGACACAACCAAAACAGCAGATTCTAAGGGGACAGCACGCTGGTTTTGTTAGAGGGAGATTACACATACGGACGTGGACATTTTTATCTTTGTTGACAACTTCCACTCGGAAGTCAGTTTGAGTGTTAGACTCGGACAAGAAACATTTTCATCAAAATTACTTCTATATTTTGGAACCAATGAAATAATAATGTGAAAAGAATATAAATAAGATTACAAAGAGAGAGAGTTTGCAGACGTCCCACTATGTATCCGCCATAAAATAAGGAATATTCAAGTCATCTTATTTTAATGATCAAAATTCTAAACTAATAAAACTTCAAAGAATCTTTGGCCTACTGTTTTACAATATAGCAGTTTGAACATCTTGTTATCAATATTGATACTTCTAGACCTTTTGGCAAGAAAACAAAATGGAAGCCCGAAGAGCAATTAAGCGTTGTTTTTAACTCAACGTGTTATCGATAATGAGACTTCGGGACGTTTAGGCCAAAAAAAAAATTAATTAATGTCAGAAGGCCGAGGCCTAATAATTATATTACGTTATTTTTCACTTTATAAAAACCTGAACAACCTATTATCGATAATGAGATTTCGGACTTATATTAAATTATTTTGTTTTTCCAACAGGATAACTCAGCTTTTCAATAGCTTTTCTAGTTTTTCGATCTAAATCTGACAGACAATACACAACTAATAGGTTTGTCATCTTTAAAAAAAACAAAAAACATAATATTTCAGAGTTTTTGCTGATTAACATAGTCCCATGTGTACACGAAAGGCACGCCACTGTAAGAACCACTGTGTAATAGATTTAGGACCTTAAAAAATGAAAATCTCCGCTTTTACTTGATCTAGTCCTACAATGATAAATGTTGTGCGTTTGGAAGTTTTAAAGAATTAGTTTTGTATAGCGCAACGTTTATTATTATATTATTTGTGCCTGTGCGTATATGTGTGTGTGTGTGTGCGCGTGTGTGTGTGCGTGCGTGTGTCTGCGTGTGTGTGCGTGTGTGTGTGTGTACTTGTTTAAAACTATTTCTGCATAAGTTGGACTAAGAGATACAGACACCTTGATAAATAGCCTACTATAAGGGTTTGAGAAGTCATTTAATAAAAAAGTGGTGTATTTTTATGGAAGATCTCAGAGTTGCGGACACCAGTTGGAATGAGGCTTTAAACTTTACCAATGACAGATCTTTGAACAATGCGCCGAACGGCGCACCTTCTAAAAGAATTGAATTTTCAATATCTTTTCTAATTTTTGCGATATGATTGTGACGGGCGGACCACACAAAACTAATAGTGGGCTTTTCTTCTTTTGTGGGCCTCTAATAAAATAATTACACAATTTTATAAACAGGTAATGTTCCGTACCTCAAAACGTGTACTGAAAGAAAACAAACTGATATAAATATTTAGGGTATTCTAGCTAAAAAAATATATTTAAGTACATTAAATGATTTACTAATTTTATTCCCTAAAAAAATTCAAATAATTTATAAATTAGTACAAAAGCTATAACTTTCTAAAAAAATCTAGTAATATAAGTTTAAATAATTTAAAATACACTATAAGTAGGAATATAAAACAAACAGTCGACATTTGTGACTAAGTAACCGAGATTATAGACATTCAGTCAGAACGACAGAGCCCTCGGAAGTCCTTATCCCACTGTTTATCGTCCTTTGTGTCAAGTATAACAACATTAATGTAACCAATTTTTCTTGAAAAAAAAAGGCTTTATCATTCGCACTGCAATATAAATCAACATTTTTGGCTGCGGTTAAGCAGACATTGTGGAACATTGAATTATGACTACTGCGCTCACAAAACTCTTTATCGCTTTGTTGTTGTTTTTTTTTGTCCTTTGTGTTGTGTATAAGATATTGATGTAACTACAAATTACCGAATAAAAGAAAAGATCAACATTAAAAACTAATGAAGTTCGACAATGAATTTATACTTCCTAAACTGTTGCTCTTATAGTCCAAGTGTGGTATTGTAATTAGAATAAATACAGAATAATACAATCACTACTTCAGTTTTCTAGAGACAAATAAGGGTCCATGAGTCCATGGTCATTTCTAGACAAATAAGGGTCCACGGTCATTTCTAGACGGTCATTTTAGACAAATAAGGGTCCACGGTCATTTCTAGACGGTCATTTTAGACAAATAAGGGTCCACGGTCATTTCTAGACGGTCATTTTAGACAAATACGGGTCCACGGTCATTTCTAGACAAATAAGGGTCCACGGTCATTTCTAGACAAATAAGGGTCCACGGTCATTTCTAGACAAATAAGGGTCCATGGTCATTTCTAGACAAATAGGAGTCCACGGTCATTTCTAGACAAATAAGGTCCACGGTCATTTCTAGACAAATAAGGGTCCATGGTCATTTCTAGACAAATAAGGTCCACGGTCATTTCTAGACAAATTGGCGTTCACAGTTACTGAAGTTAGTCTACCTAACTAGACGTACAATAATCGAGTGACATTGTTACTTGTATGAGGTCATAACTACACTGAGCATAAGTTAGAGGTGCAAATATATAAAAGATAGTACATAAGTTATATAACATTACTTTAAGTGTAACTATGTCAATTTGTTTGGATTAGTTATGGGTTTAAATTTGTAATAGATCTAGACTAACAATTAGAAATCTACGAGATTAAAAATATTTTTACCAATTGTTTTTGTTAATCGCAATTACATGCTCTTATCTCCCATTACGCTATGATCCTATCACTTGTCTGGACCAGTTGGGACAAAAGGAGGGAGGGATAGAGGTACCTGTGTAAAAGTTACCATGACCACTTTTGTAAATGCTTAAAAAACAAACTTGTTCTCATAGTAACTGCAACTCCACAAGGGGACTAATTAAAATTATGCCGCCACGTCTGTCAGGTACGATTTCTTTCCCTTGTTCGATACCACACGAAGTAGTTAATTAGTAATAGTTAATAAAATTATGTCTTTTTAATTGATTCCTGTTTTGTCATGTACAAATAAATTTTTTAAAATTTCAACTTGATCCAAGATTGGGTGTGGGAGACATTTTTTTACCAGACAGATAGACAGCAAGGCAGACAGAGAGACAGACAGACAGATAGAGAGACAGACAGCAAGACAGACCAAAAGAGAGAAATATAGCAAGACAGACAGATAGAGAGACAGACAGCAAGACAGACAGATAGACAGCAAGACAGGCAGATAGAGAGACAGACAGCAAGACAGACAGATAGAGAGACAGACAGATAGGCAGACGGACAGATAGAGAGCAAGACAGACAAATAGAGAGACAGACAGCAAGACAGACAGATAGAGAGAGAGACAGACAGACAGATAGAGAGACAGACAGATAGACAGATAGACAGCAAGACAGACAGATAGAGAGACAGACAGCAAGACAGACAGACAGATAGAGAGACAGACAGATAGACAGCAAGACAGACAGATAGAGAGACAGACAGATAGACAGCAAGACAGACAGATAGAGAGACTAACAGATAGACAGCAAGACAGACATAGAGAGACAGACAGCAAGACAGGCAGACAGAGAGACAGACAGATAGAGAGACAGACAGATAGAGAGCAAGACAGACAGATTGAGAGACAGACAGCAGGACAGCAAGACAGACAGATAAAGAGACAGACAGATAGACAGCAAGACAGACAGATAGAGATACAGACAGATAGACAGCAAGACAGACAGAGAGACAGAGGGCGTTGATATAAGCTTTGTAATAAACTGAGAGTGTGTAAATTTATATGTCCCATTTTTAATGTAATGTATTGAAGAAAGTCTAGCGACAATAAATTAGATTTGACACAAGATCAACTTCCAGGCATTCGAAATATATCCAGCACCTTTCTTTTCATCTATAGTGTTTTACTTTTATAAGGTCTGGTTTTATTGCGTGTGATACATATATTGAAAAGTAGAAACTATCTCACAATGTGTGCTTACCAAAAAAGATTTTTTAAACCTTTATTTATATAAAAGTTTATATTTCGTAAACATAAAAAAAAAAATCATTTTTCTGTTATGACACTTCACAAATATCTATACTTTTAACTTTACAGAACTACTTACCTCTTACGTAAAATTTTACTCTTCAAAGTAGGTATAAGATTCGACCTCTCAATTGCTCTTTAGGACAAATAAAATATTTGCTATTTCAAAAGCAAGTCTGAAAACAGACTTTGAAGAAATGATTTCTCAGTACCATACTGCCATCTGTTTTCACAATCAATGGATAAAGAGATCTAGAGATTCATATTGAATGCACGAGTTTCACGTTTTAAAAAGCTAGTTCTACATTGAATGTCTTTGAGTGCTGTCTAGTACTTTATAGAGATGATGAGTCGATTTGAGAATCAATGACATAAATTACAATGTGCTGAAATGTTGACAAACAGTCAGAAGTAGGAAGTTCCATGACCTGAGTGTGAGCTATGGGGCAGACTGCGCTTTGTGACGTCCTCGGCGTCATGTGACACAGACAGCTTGGTGATGTAAATAGTCCCGTCTGGAAGCGTCATGTTTAGATCGCTATTGACTGGTTCTCTACACATTTTATATACATGTCTGGAATGCAGTGTCGGTTTTATTGAAGAACTTAAAGTATTAACGAAACCTATACATTGCTTTAAAATTAATTAAATGACTAGTTCGAGAATCTCGATTTTTCTTCTTTGTAACCTACTTTCACCTTTCACCTTTCACTTAGTCTATTGGGGCACCACACATGATCTGTCGACAATCTTTCTCCATTCCTGTTTTTTTTGCCTTGAGTAGAATCCCCATCCGTTCTTTTATGTTGTCTCCCCTTGAGATAGGACCGTAAAGAATTAGTTCATTGGCAGTGGTCAGCAGGTCATCGTGAGTCCCAATTACCATCGTGATCCTGGTTCTAATATTATAATTTGTGATGTGATCTTTGTATTGTGATACATAGTATCCCAATTCCATTGCTAAATATTATTGAGTGTCTTTGTTGCTTGTAAGTCGATCTTCGTTTACATTCAATTCCATTCTTTGTTTCTAACAAGGTTCAAAGACTCAAAAAAAAAAACAAACAAACAAATATTTACTGCTGCAGGGATAAACGACTGTATAGAAAATACAAAAAACATACAAATATGTAACCCTGCCGGACCAAGTAAAACAAAGGACTTTGGGCCACGAGTCATCAGCTACAAAACAAACAAAAAATAAACAATTAACACAAATAGTCTTAAGTAAACTTATCTGTCCGATGTTGTTCTCTATCGAGGCAGAAAAGAAAATCAGCTACGCTGGTGTAAAAAGCGCGGGAAAATCGGAAGGGGTCGGAGATATCATGCCGGTCTTAGGCATAGGTAAACTAGGTAGCCTCCTAGTGCCTCCGATTAGTGGGGGCTTCGCACAGACTCAAAAAACTTTTCTAAATAGCGAAATTTGTGTCTAACGTTATTGTTGGAGTACACTAGGTTCCATCTAAATGGCGTAATGATATTGTTGGAGTACACTAGGTTCCATCTAAATGGCGTAATGATATTGTTTCGTTTTTTTCATTTTTTCTATTTTATTTGGGAGGCCACCAAATTTACTTCGCCTAGTGCCTCCAATTATCTAAGGCCGGCCCTGATGCCTGTGTTGTAGATGATCGTTGACTTGTAGCACCAAACTTCTGGTAGAAACTAAACCGCTGTAGCGTATTATATCTTAACAAATAAAACTTGAAATGACTTGAGTAAATTCTTTGTGAACAATGCTAAATATAAATTTAATTATAATATAGACAAAATCACGTTTGAAATGAGATCAAATAAATGTACTAGACTTTAGGGATAATATTTTTTAACAAAATCTCACTACAATAACACAATCTTTCAGTTTCTGTCCTAAGACCAAATGACGACAATGCCACCTATGTTGCATCATTCTCAACCAATCATTAACCCCTTCCCACCGTCACCATAGAAACCACACATACACACACAGTCCATGACAACCTAACAGTTTATGACAATATATGCGCATATGGAATAGGCGCTTCGTTCTGTGTTTCCCTTTAGTATTCTCATTATTTTATGCACTGTATCCAAAGACGCGCTCTGTACACGTCACAGCTTCCTGTATTTTGGCTTGGATGTCTCGTTCTCTGCTCTAGCCTTTTTGTTGTTCCCAAGTGTTGGGTAAGTTAAGTGTTTCGATACTTATTTCGTTGCTCCAGATTGATACATTAGTTATAGCTACGTTGACTGGCGATCACAAGGAATTCATATTTGTCTTGTTTAGGGGCTGGGCTATGGACTCTGAAGTAGCCAAGCTTAATCTGAGCATAAACTGTTGGCTTTGTTTGGGACATACTTGGTTGTGGTGTACGGGCTGTATTTGGTTCTAGACCAGCGGTTCTTAACCTTTTAAGCTCGGCGACCCCTTTTACATCCCCCCCCCCCCACTCTGCCGCGAATTCTCCCCCCCCCCCCACACACACACAGCAATAGAAGAGTAAACAATAACAATCCATATTTTCGATGGTCTTATGCGACCCCTAGCAAATCGTCAATCGACCCCCCATAGGGGTCGCGACCCATACGTTGAGAACCACTGTTCTAGACAATGTTATCCCGCTGGTATTGTGACCAAGGTTTGCCTTTATGTTACGCCAGTAATCTATTTGTACATAATGCATGTTCACTAAACGAGTACTTAATAAGCAGGATATCAAGAGATTGGCCGGTCCACTCTTTTACATTGTCCAGCCAGCTTTTCTTTGGACGACCCTCTTCGTGCTCCCTGCTCTGTACCATGAAGGATAACTTTTGACAGTGAGTCATATGACCGAACCAGCTCATCTTTAGTCTTTCCACATTATTGAGTTTCTCCATTTTTGATAACATAAAAGAATGGACCGGCCTCTCTCTTGATATCCTGCTAAGAACAGCTGCTGACCGGGAAAAGTGGAGGGATTTGGTTTCGCGAGCGTCACAGCACCGTTACGACGAAAATCAAGTGACAGATGGGAGTAAAATTATCTTATCTTATCTTATAACTGTCAAAGACTTAAAGCATTGTTTTAGAAGTGTTTCATTAGTATGTAAAGAAATGCCGTTTTGTAAATTTACTTTTTCAAAGATTAGAACTCCCTTTCTATAGATCCTGAGTAGTCGCAATTTATCTACTGATAGATGAAGATGTTGTCCATTTCCTAAGTTAGAACATTTGAATAAAAGATTGATGATGATTATCACTATAAAAAGAAAAAAATATAAAAAAAAAAGAAAAACAACATACATTCGCTTATGCAACCTCAAACTCAAGATCAACAACACAGACACACTCTAAGATTCTTCTTGTTCAACATTCCATATCAAATCAAAGGGAGACTATCTGTGTATTTAATACATTTTATTTTCACGCTTCAAGTTATGATAATGTCCCTTGACAAGATTATACTTCAATAACTCAAAAACTTAAGATGAAAGCATGTTATTTTAAATTGTATGCACACATAGTTAAACATATAGATCTAATAAGCGATGACATATAATAAAAATAGATAAAAAAAGTAAAAAAGCACAATATTATAATACAAAACAACAACAACATTATAATAACGTAATGACTAGATCTAGATTCAAATCTCTATGCTAGCCTAGAATTTAGCCTCATAGTTACACTCAGCACCATCGCAATATACACCGACTAATGAGTTGATAGTTTATAATAGTTATATTTGGAAAAATTATCAAACAGAACAAAAAAAAAATGGATTATAGATTATAGATCCTCAAAACAACAAAGTGTCTCTCTGTAATTTACATAAATGTCTCTTTAAAAAAAAAAAAACTACAACTTTTTACAAGATCAGGTTTTAAACAGAAGCAACATTAACAGTTAAGTAAGAGACGGAAAGCATATTGCTTTACAAGAAAACATCAAAGAATTGGATTTCCTTTTTATTATAAAATTTCATGTCTTTGTAGTCGTTTCTGCTGAATGAAGGTACAGACAGAGTAGAGACACAACGCAGTGTTCTACAGATGCACTGAGTTAAACACTGATCTTGATAGGCGAAAAGAAAACTTAAACACAACTCTGGCTTTGTCTACATGCGATGTAACAAAAAATGTGGGTAACTATTGGGCCTGATTAGTTATGTGGAAGTACTGCAATTTTTTCGTAAAATGTGGACTAAGAGATAATACTTTATCATTTTCTTGTTTAAAGAACTCTAATAAGATAATAAAAAAAAACAATAATCAATAAAACTCTATACAAAAAAAAACTTTCTTTTTAAACACAGTTCGTGGCATGCATCCGCTGTAATAGTAATAATAAATATAATGTATTATAACAAATTAAGGCAAGACTGACTTTCAAACAAATAATACAGAAAAAACAACAACTGCGTAATGTTTTTACGGTCCTAGATCTGTGGGTTCTTTTTCTTGTTCGGTAGCTTTTTGGAAGGATCAATTGAAAATGATAACACTTGACAAATAGTCCCTTCGTCACATTGCCAGTTGGCCATTGATTATTTCCTGATATATTTCATCGGCCAGTGGTTTGTATTCGTCAGTTGATCGGTCGAGATAGTATAATGGTTCTCTTACGGTGCTGGGGTTGAAACCATCTTTGACCAGGTCAGTCTTTTGCTGTTTAAAAGTGCTGGTCAAACTCATCTGTTGCTGAACACGAAGAAACCTGGACAGTGAGATAATATGCTTTAAGAGGGCAACCAGTTTTGAAACTTTAAAATTAAAAAAAAACAACCTTAAATACATGAGATATGATACAATAAAAGAGGACAAAGTTAGAAGTAAAGTTTTACTTTTCAAACCTTGTGATCTACTTGTCCACTAAAAAGTAACTTAGCAAAAATTAAATACTAAACCATAATTTACAAAATACAATTTAAAAATTCTAGAAAAGAAAAAAAACCTAATAAAATACTGAATGAGAGAAAAAGATAATGGCACATTTGTTATTCCATATGTTAGTGTTCCTACTTTCCACATATCATCAGAGCATGGGATTTGTTGCCTGAATCAGCCAGGAAATAACATCAAATTGGCCGATTTTAAGTCACTCATTAGCTTGCATGACTAGATTTTTGTTTCCAACATGGCGCTGCGCAGTGGCAACGTGCCATTTGTGCTTCAGTTTGTGCTATTATTAGAATTGACACCTTGGGTGCACATAGGACGTCACCAGTCACGTCATCATCTTCTGTTTAAAAGGAACATTTTGTAATTTACAAGATTGCATGAAACAAGCTTATAAGTCAAAACGTAGACATGCTCCTTACCTTGGCCTTGCATATCCAGGTAGCTTTTCCCTACACAGGTGCCCTAGCTCTGAAATTTTGGAGCCATCTAGGTCTTCATTGTCTTTTATGTTGATGGCGGCCATACCTGCTTTACCTTCACACCCTAAATATAGATAATAGCCATGTAATCAGAATCTGAGACAGTGTCACTGTAGGCACTATGTAATAATAGATATAGAGAAGACCAATGTAATTAGTATTTCCTTTTTAAAATAAAGTGGCTATAACAGAGAAAAAAAAACCCAACTATGATTAGCTTTTAATTCAAGAGAACTCTAGGGTCTCTCTGCGTCGGCTTCTTCTAAGATTAATTCATTAATTGTTTGCCTGAATCATCCTGGAAATCCAATGACTTAACTAGTTTAGTTCAGTCTGTATGCATGACTAGATTAACTCATGGATACGAGTAGGACATGCGTGTTTTCTATTTTGAAGGAGCGTCAGTAATTTATAACATAAATAAGGTCTTTCTGCAGTTTTTGGATTCTCGTATAATATTTGACTTTGTTATCGTGTTGTTGTTTGTTTGTAGTCTAGAAAATAAATAATAAAATCTACTTACATAATTCTATCCAACTATCAATGTACCTGCCATGTATCTCTACTTATCATGTATCTCTACTTATCATGTATCTCTACTTATCATATATCTATACTTATCATGTATCTCTAGTTATCATGTATCTCTACTTATCATGTATCTCTACTTATCATGTATCTCTACTTATCATATATCTCTACTTATCATGTATCTCTACCTATCATGTATCTCTACTTATGTATCTCTACTTATTATCTATCTCTACCTGTCATGCATCTCTACCTATCATGTATTTCTACTTATTATGTATCTTTTCTTACCAGGTATCTCTACTGACCATGTATCTCTAGAACCTTGTGCCTCAATTTTATCAGGTATCTCCACTTATCAAATATATCTACTTATCATGTAATTTTACTTATCATGTATCTCTATAAATCATGCACCTCAATACATCATGTATCCACTTATCATGCATCTACACTTACCAAGTATCTCTACTAATTATGTATACCTACTTATCACGTATTGCTACTTACTAGGTATGTATCACTTCTTACCAGGTATCTCAACTAAACATGTATCTCTATTTATCATGTATCTCTACTTATTATGTACATCTATTTACCATGTATCTCTTTTTACTATGTATCTCTATTTATTATGTATCTCTTCTTATCATGTATATCATATATCTCTAGTTACCAGGTATCTCCACTCCAAAGACATTGGTATCTAAAATAAAGTCTGCAGCGTTCATCACATTGGAAACTTCAGCTGTAGAGACATTTTCACCTTTCCACCTATAGAAGTCATCAATGAAAATATAAGCCACTATATGCGATAAAACAAACTCGTAGATTTATTATAATTCCAATATGGAAAATACAGAGTTTTGAGCAAGTGAATGTACACATGAATGTGCAAAATGACGGTACGGTGATTTTTTCTTGAGTGCAAAAAGTCAGGAAATTCTCTCCCCTCGTGTCTATCAATCTTATCATCCATCTATATTCAAGAATCTTTCGACTATCTCAGCACATTGACATGTACATTAGTTTGTATTAAAGCAGTATTCTTTAATTCTGACCGTGATATGGAAAAACGAAAAAGATAAACAAGGCTTATAGAAAATGTAATTAAAACAAAAAGGGTAAACTTCTTCCAAATGAACTCCCCTGAATGAATCCCCGATGCGGTCCTTAAAATACAAGTTGTAGTGACTGTCCAGTGTAAAGACATCGTCGGTCTTGACGTAAAAATCCCCCACTTCCAGTACATCTTTGATGATTCTGCAGCTTGTGTCTGAAGCTGGGCCGAGGTAGCCATCAAACGTGACTTTATCTGTCAGTCTTGCTAACAGGATACCAAACTCTCCTGAAGAAGAGTACAGATTAAACAAGTTACATATAAAAATTACTTTTTAGAAATTTCGCTTAAATTGATTGAAATTACATCTTTTATTACATCAGTTTTTATGAATCAGTCATAATTTATTTGTGTGTTGTCATAGACAATGAATAATTTTTCAAAGTTTAAACTTGATCCTGAAATGGGAAATGGGAGATTTAGACCAGACAGACAGACAGATAAAATCATATTTGCACTGACACTAAGGCTATTGAGTGTACTATGCACTGTTACGAGCATTTAGCATTTGGGGGGGGGGGAGATTTATTACAATTTTTAACCATTTTGTGAAAGACAAGTATATAACAAAGAAATATATTTCTTGTGTTATCTTCTTTGGGGCGCAGTGGCTGAATGGTTAAGCGCTCGGCTTCCAAACATGGGGTCCTGGGCCCTGGGTTCAAATCTCGGTGAAGACTGCGATTTTGAATTTCGGGATTTTAGGGCGCCCCTGAGTCCACTCAACTGTAATGAGTACTTGACCTTAGGTGGGGAAAGTAAAGGCGGTTGGTCGTTGTGCTGGCCACATAACACCCTACTTGTTAACCGTTGGCCAAAGAAGCAGATGACCTTAACACCATCTGCCCCATAAACCGTCTGAAAGGGAAACTTTACTTTTTTAAAACTATCTGCTTTAAGTGAACTCTGAAAAATAAAAAGTGAGCCAAAACATAAGTAACTAGACATTTAGCAGTGAACTGGTGCACAAGTGGCATATATTTTAAGTAACTAGACAATTAGCAGTGAACTGGTGCACAAGTGGCATACATTTTAAGTAACTAGACAATTAGCAGTGAACTGGTGCACAAGTGGCATATATTTTAAGTAACTAGACATTTAGCAGTAAACTGGTGCACAAGTGGGAGATATTTTAAGTAACTAGACATTTAGCAGTGAACTGGTGCACAAGTGGCATAAATTTTAAGTAACTAGACATTTAGCAGTGAACTGGTGCACAAGTGGGAGATATTTTAAGTAACTAGACATTTAGCAGTGAACTGGTGCACAAGTGGGAGATATTTTAAGTAACTAGACATTTAGCAGTGAACTGGTGCACAAGTGGCATATATTTTAAGTAACTAGACATTTAGCAGTGAACTGGTGCACAAGTGGCATACATTTTAAGTAACTAGACAATTAGCAGTGAACTGGTGCACAAGTGGCATATATTTTAAGTAACTAGACATTTAGCAGTGAACTGGTGCACAAGTGGCATATATTTTAAGTAACTAGACATTTAGCAGTGAACTGGTGCACAAGTGGCATATATTTTAAGTAACTAGACATTTAACAGTGAACTGGTGCACAAGTGGGAGATATTTTAAGGAACTAGACAATTAGCAGTGAACTGGTGCACAAGTGGCATATATTTTAAGTAACTAGACATTTAGCAGTGAACTGGTGCACAAGTGGGATATATTTTAAGTAACTAGACATTTAGCAGTGAACTGGTGCACAAGTGGGATATATTTTAAGTAACTAGACATTTAGCAGTGAACTGGTGCACAATTGTGAGATATTTTAAGTAACTAGACATTTAGCAGTGAACTGGTGCACAAGTGGGAGATATTTTAAGTAACTAGACATTTAGCAGTGAACTGGTGCACAAGTGGGAGATATTTTAAGTAACTAGACAATTAGCAGTGAACTGGTGCACAAGTGGGAGATATTTTAAGTAACTAGACATTTAGCAGTGAACTGGTGCACAAGTGGCATACATTTTAAGTAACTAGACAATTAGCAGTAAACTGGTGCACAAGTGGGAGATATTTTAAGTAACTAGACATTTAGCAGTGAACTGGTGCACAAGTGGGAGATATTTTAAGTAACTAGACATTTAGCAGTGAAATTGTGCACAAGTGGGAGATATTTTAAGTAACTAGATAATTAGCAGTGAACTGGTGCACAAGTGGGAGATATTTTAAGTAACTAGACATTTAGCAGAGAACTGGTGCACAAGTGGGAGATATTTTAAGTAACTAGACATTTAGCAGTGAACTGGTGCACAAGTGGGAGATATTTTAAGTAACTAGACATTTAGCAGTGAACTGGTGCACAAGTGGCATATATTTTAAGTAACTAGACATTTAGCAGTAAACTGGTGCACAAGTGGGAGATATTTTAAGTAACTAGACATTTAGCAGTGAACTGGTGCACAAGTGGCATAAATTTTAAGTAAATAGACATTTAGCAGTGAACTGGTGCACAAGTGGGAGATATTTTAAGTAACTAGACATTTAGCAGTGAACTGGTGCACAAGTGGGAGATATTTTAAGTAACTAGACATTTAGCAGTGAACTGGTGCACAAGTGGCATATATTTTAAGTAACTAGACATTTAGCAGTGAACTGGTGCACAAGTGGCATACATTTTAAGTAACTAGACAATTAGCAGTGAACTGGTGCACAAGTGGCATATATTTCAAGTAACTAGACATTTAGCAGTGAACTGGTGCACAAGTGGCATACCTTTTAAGTAACTAGACAATCAGCAGTGAACTGGTGCACAAGTGGAAGATATTTTAAGTAACTAGACATTTAGCAGTGAACTGGTGCACAAGTGGGAGATATTTTAAGTAACTAGACATTTAGCAGTGAACCGGTGCACAAGTGGGAGATATTTTTTGCATATGTCTTCATTATTTTGAAAGGCCGATGGGAGTGAGGTTAGTTAGGAAGAGAATTTAGTCCAAAAATCAAACCATGGCTTCCTGGTCGTGCGGTTTGAGCGCTGGACTGTCGTTCAGATTTATCGATGGTCCAGGGTTCAAACACTGCCCGCTCCCATCCCCCGTCTTCCTGCGGGAGGTTTGGACTAGGAAGTAATTATCTTCAACTCTGAAGGAAATCCGAAGCATGTAAACCAAACAAACAAAGCTTGATTTTTAAATGGCTGTTGAAATGTATCTAGTAGATGTATATATATATACAGCATCAACCCCAAACCCAAAAGTATCCTTAACAAGCAAAATATGAAAAATCCTTTTTTATTAATCAAAGGGAAAGAAATTCGCACTTACAACTATATAACTCAACTATGTACATGTTATTTCCCTTATTTGATATCAAATAAAATAATTAGTTACCATACATTAATTGACTGATTGGTTCGTTTTTTTATTACTTCATGTTTTGTTTAAAGTTTCAACTTTATCCGAAAGTGGGTGCGGCGATAGTTTAATTACTAACAGTTCATAAAAAAAATAGAGCGATTTGATTTTGACACAATTAAACATACAGACCTACGACCTAAACAAACAAGTTCCTCTCACTGTGTTTGCTAATAAACAACGGCATGTAGACAACATGACAGCATGCCATGACATAATGCAGTCAACATTTTACTATTGGGAATACCCGTTCGTCCTCTACGCTTAAAGGTTGGGAAAATGTTGCTCGCAGTTCCTGGATAAAAACATTTACCTGTTTTTATTAGTTCACATCGACCGAGTTGATTCCGGAATGGTTCGTTGGTGTTAGGATCGATCCGAACAAGAATTAAATTTGTGAAGTATCTCTGGAACAAGCAATATGTATAAAATATAAAGCCGATGCAAAGAGAAGCACCGCCTAATCACTGCAATATAGTTCAATACTGCAATGTTAATTTCACCTTTTCTATATATAACAAAATTAATTAATTACCACTAATTGATTAACTAATTGATACATTTTTGAATGATTCATTAATTTTTATTGTTTTCGACTATAAATAAATGTACAAACTTCAACTTGATCCGACAAAGGGATGTGGGAGAAATGACGTGTACAAGATTTGTACCAGACAAACAGAGAGAAAGATTTGTACCAGACAAACAGCGAGAAAGATTTGTACCAGACAAACAGAGAGAAAGATTTGTACCAGACAGAGAGAAAGATTTGTACCAGAAAAACAGAGAGAAAGATTTGTACCAGACAAACAGCGAGAAAGATTTGTACCAGACAAACAGTGAGAAAGATTTGTACCAGACAAGCAGAAAGAAAGATTTGATAAAAGCTTAGTAAGAAAATAATTCTTCAAGTTCATATGACCCTAAAATAAATACAAGACAAAAAGTTTAGTTTAACTCCCTACCCCAATCTAAATAGAATAAGTCATCTAATTAATGTTCAAAGCTATTAAAAAGGTTTGAAGAAGACAGTTATTTTCACATTCACCTATTTGAAAAAAACTGCAAAATAAATAAACCGTTGAATAGAATTTTTAACAGATTAAATAGTGTTACAGAGTTAGTACAATCGAGAGATGGAAAAAAACATGGAGAGAGACAGACAGGCAGACAAGAAAACTCAATGAAACTTAAGTGTAATCCTATTTGTTTAAATTGCTGTTATTCTATACATATATTTACTCTTTTCAAATCCAGCTCATTCTAGATTTATACGATAAAAACATGCTTCAGCGCAATTTATCTTGTTGTTGTTATTTATTTGACATGATCTTTTCCCAGCAAGCGTTAAATTTCTTCACGCATGACTGACTCGTATATTTATAGACAGTTACCTAACCCTAACTTGTCAACTTACAATGAGCGGCGACAGCCGACCGACACTTCCTGGTACGTTGAAGAGATTCGAGCAGCTTGCCGGTAGCTCAGTGGAGCCGTAGAACTCATAAATATGTCGGATCTGGAAGCGTCTCCTGAATTTGGTCCATATGTCCTGGCGTAGACCATTCCCGATAGCTTTTGTAACACTGTGTCTGTTCTCATTGGGGTCCTGGGCAGGACAAACACAGAATAGAGAACAAGCATGAAGTCCTGGGCAGAACAAACACAGAATAGAGAACAAGCATGGGGTCCTGGGCAGGACAAACACAGAATAGAGAACAAGCATGGGGTCCTGGGCAGGACAAACACAGAATAGAGAACAAGCATGGGGTCCTGGGCAGGACAAACACAGAATAGAGAACAAGCATGGGGTCCTGGGCATGACAAACACAGAATAGAGAACAAGCATGGGGTCCTGGGCAGGACAAACACAGAATAGAGAACAAGCATGGGGTCCTGGGCAGGACAAACACAGAATAGAGAACAAGCATGGGGTCCTGGGCAGGACAAACACAGAATAGAGAACAAGCATGGGGTCCTGGGCAGGACAAACACAGAATAGAGAACAAGCATGGGGTCCTGGGCAGGGCAAACACAGAATAGAGAACAAGCATGGGGTCCTGGGCAGGGCAAACACAGAATA
The DNA here is from genome assembly GCF_947242115.1 of Biomphalaria glabrata. Taxonomy (NCBI): domain Eukaryota; kingdom Metazoa; phylum Mollusca; class Gastropoda; family Planorbidae; genus Biomphalaria; species Biomphalaria glabrata. Next base: position 9,886,877 of record NC_074711.1, on the reverse strand, counting down.
GAGAACAAGCATGGGGTCCTGGGCAGGACAAACACAGAATAGAGAACAAGCATGGGGTCCTGGGCAGGACAAACACAGAATAGAGAATAGATGGTTTCAACGAGTGCATGTTTAGAGAAATGAACTCCTCTAAATAAAATCTTGGTTTCATTTCAAGCAGAGAATATATCTATTAGAACATTTCTTCTTTCAACTGCACCGAAGAAGAAAAACTAGTATTGAAAGCTAATAAGATAGGATTATTTTTTTAGTCCAAACAAATAAAAAATCATCTCAGCATTACTATGCTATATTACAATAACTTTTGAAGCAAACACAAACAATATACACAATTACAACTATTTCAAGTATAGCCTGGAAAAAAAAAGTGTAAAAAAAAAGAAGTATGTATGGATGGCAAGGTCTGAAAGTGGAACTATACTTTTTACCTACATATATTAAACATAAATGAATAACAGTACCAGGGACCAAGTGTTTGAGAGAGAAAGTAGTGAATTAAAATGCTACGTAAATAAGAGCATGCGCCGACCGAGGCTCGAACCTGTGAGTCCGGATTCGACACCACCGCCGCCTAACGATAACGCTCCATGCGAAATTAACCTCTAGACCATCGGAATGTCTTAAAAAAAAGGTTCTTCTGATCCAGAGTCATTTCGCCCGTATGCAAATTACCACCCCAGTGGTCAAAGGTCACAAGCCCCAGCCAGCCCCTCCCTATAACCCATTCCAGTTTTATTTTTAATCACTAGAGACATGCATACAAATATATCGATATAACTGACAAAGAGATTCTGAAAGATATATTTTAGAAGTTTAAAACAGCGTTAGAACTAGACCCTGTGTCCTAAGATCAATTGAAGTTGACGAGTACTGTAACCAATGTTTGTGGGAGGAGTTTACGACTTCTGCTGCGTTATGAAATACTTTCTTTCATTTGCTAAAACAATGGTGAAGGTATTCTTAGGACCAGGTGGACTTCAGAAAGTCGAAACGATTTATTAAATGAGTTGGAATCAGAGACTTCATGTCAATCCAATGGTATGTTGTTCTACTAGAGGTCATAGTCAACAGTTTAGAAGTAATAACGTCCTTACCAGCACAATTACTTCTGCTCATGAATATGTTCTTACATTTGTAATGTCTAGGGGTCAAAGGCATTAAAACTGTCCGACCCATAGAGAATCTTTCAAGATATGTAATAACTATCATATGAAAATGAAATACTATATGCATGGCAAAGATCATCATCATCACTACTTTGAGTTCCTCATGGAACATAGGGCCTCGACAAAAACAGTCACTCTCCACGGTCTTTTGCTAGTTTTTTTTTATGGTTTCCCAGCTCTTCCCGGTCCTCTCGGCTTCTTCAAGTACACTGCGTTGCCATGTTCTTTTTGGTCTTCCTCTGCGTCTTGTGCCCTGGGGGTTCCACTCTAACGCCTGCATAGCTCTGTTGCTGGTATCTTTTCTAAGGGTGTGACCAGTCCACCTTCACTTCCTTTCTAAGATAGCAAAGATACTTTCGAAAAAAATACTTCTCAAAGATACTTACCGTTGGTTGGTTGACCAAATAGCGTAACATTTCCCCGATGTACTGAAAACTTGTGACGTCATACTTGCAACAATCGGACCAAAAGTGGGAAACTGAGAATTTCTCTCGTAGCACTAAAGTAGCTCCTGGGGAAAAAAAGAAACGTGTGCCAATAAAAAAAAGGTTATTTAGTGATTATCGATCATTCATTCTCTCCCTTTTCTTAATTTAAAGACTACTAATGCACACCGTCGTAAAACAACTCTACCGACAGAGCCGGTCTTAGGCCACTGCAACCTATGCGGCCGCAGTGGGCCCCGCACTTTCATAGGCCTCGCGTGATGCGAATTCTAGGTGTAAATTAATAAATTAAACCATTTCAACTTATTATTAAAGGGTTACTGGAATTCTCCCGAAATTATAATATATAAGAAAAAGTCATGAAAATCTCCTGAAATGATTAAAATCTTCTGAAAACTGATGCAAATTTCCTTAAAACAGACAAAATTGTCATTTCGGGGTGTCATTCAATATGAAAAACGCCAATCCTACTCGCGATTAAAAAAACAAAACAAAATGAAACGGCATTGTCAGCTTTCATTTAATAAAAATGTAATAATAAGCCGAATTTTAACTAAAAAAAAAAGGACAAATACTTAGTTTACTTTAATAGTCACTGGCATACAAATATAGATCTAAATCTATCTTGACCTCTCCGAAAAAAAAAGCGATATTTTGCTACTCGATAGTAAATCTAAAAGGAAGATCTGAATGTTTTTGTCTGAAAACTACTGTCTACTGTAGATGGCTCGTAAAGTTAATTTGACAGTGATTTTGTACTTAATAAACTATAAATAAAATGCAAAGACGAATTAATTTCTAAATTTCTAGATTTAAAAAATCTTAATTTTCACTTATTATCCTTATTACAACGCAAATTAGGCCCCGAGCAATCCGTTTCGCGTAGGGCCCCGCAACCTGTAGGACCGGCCCTATCTACCGATGCCTCGTATTTAATACGAATCAGATTTCTACACAAATACGAATAATAATAGTGCTATTAGATCATGGAATGGGTTGCCTGATTCAGCCAGAAAAACCAATGACTTGGTAGATTCTAAGTCATTGATTAACATGCATGCTAGATTGACCTAGGGATACGCGTAAGACGTAATCATCATCCTTTTTTTTAAAAGTCACGTGTGTATTTTATAAGACAAGATTAATAAAGCTTTTTATTTCAGAAGTCCAAAGATTATGGAAGAGTGCAGTGTTTCACGTGACAATGCTGTCCCAGTTGAGATCCACTCATTTTGTCACAATTAACGCAGACAAACTGTCTTTTGCTAGGGTTCAATTCAAGTTCTCATTTCACAGCGCATCTTTCCTTTGGGTCTCAAATACCTCACGCTTTTATAAGAATTTTCTCGCTGTCTCTTTCAAAAGCCACATTACCAGCTGTTCTTCTCTTTGCCTGTGAGGGTATATTGTGAGGTCTGAACTGTGTGTGTTTCTAGTACTCGCACACTTAATGCTCACCAAGCAAGATCGCCTGTGGCATAGGGCCCTACCTCCCAGCGCAACAGTCTTAGAGCCAGTAGTTGCTCTACACAGCCCAAATCCTATCTTTACTTTACCTTCACCTTACCTTTACCTATTCCCTACTCTGTTGGACCGTTGGGGCACCATGCAAGATTCGTCGACCGTCTTTCTCCACTCCACTCCTCTCTGTCTTTTGCCTCAATTAGAACCTTAGAACAGCAGGCCCGTCCAATCTTTTATGTTGTCCTCCCATCGCTTTCAATGTCTGCTTTTTCTTCTTTCTCATGGTACTGTTCCCTGAAGAAAGGCTCCTAATCCTAGCCCCGAAGATTTTGTAATATGGCCATAGATTTTTTAGCTTGCGTTTTTTTTTTTACAATAGTTAGCAGGCCATCATATTGTCCAATCGCTGCAGTAACCTTGTCTCTAATCTCTTGGTTTGTGATGCGGACTTTGAATGTGATCCTTCTGTAGCATCTCAATTCCATCGTTAGGATCCTTCTCTCTAGCTCTGCAGTCAAGACTCACAAGCATATAAAAATGTGATCATGACCAGGGAGCACATCAATCTGATTTTGGTGCCGAGGGCTAAGCCTTTGTCTTTCCATATTATTTGACGTTTTTGGCTTCCAGACAGAAACAAAAAAAAAGTGTTCATCAATTTCCCCAACTTGAATAACATAAACAGGATTGCTGTTTAAACCAAATACAAGACAAGAATTGTATTCAAACCAAATGATAAGATCTGGGACATTTAAAATAACTCCAACAACTTGTCAAAGTTCAATAGAAATGCAATAATTTTAAGCTAATATTTAACAACTTACCAACATTGATAACATTATGGAGTGCCAGGTTCACACTGGATGCATGATACAAAGGCAGAGTGAGGTACATGACCTCGTGCTTTGAGAACCCCACGGGGCCATACATGTGACTACATTCAAGAGCCTTCCTATGTGTTATAATAGCTGGTTTAGGAAGACCTGGAAGAAATTAAAGCATGTATTTATGTGTATTTTTCTGTTATGTTGTCTTTATATGAGAAAAGAGTCCTTGTAATCACAACAAATTTCCGTAAGGATCAATAAAGCAGTCTTAGTGCATATATATATATATATGTATGTACGTATGTATGTATGTATTTATATATATATATATATATATATATATATATATATATATATATATATATATATATATATATATATATACATATATATATATATATATATGTATGTATGTATGTATGTATGTATGTATGTATGTATGTATGTATGTATGTATGTGTGTATGTATATATGTGTGTGTGTGTGTGTGTGTGTGTGTGTATATATTTGGTCCCCTTATTACGTTTTGACACGTTTTTTTTTTCTACCACTTTCCATTTCCGGATCAAGTTGAAATTTTGCCCTTGTTATTCATTTAGATTTAGTTTCTGGTCATTCTGTAAAATGTGATGAGTTGCCCCTTCCCCCCTCTCTGCACAGCTGTGGAACACGTTATCTGGTTTATTGTCTTGTCATCTTACACCCCCCCCCACGTGGAGCACAAAAACCCTGCAGTGCCACCATTCCAAGAGAGATAGATGCTTTCTATACTATAGAACAAAACGTTACAGTCACATGCGAAAATAGAAAAATCGTTCTGGTTTCTGCAACATCCATGGACAGCTTGTCATCCTGTTGCACTAGCCCTGTGGCCCTGGGATGGAGATGACTGCTTTCCTCACAGACCTGTCCGCTTTGGCAGAGCCTGCCGAGAGTGTATAGCTCTGAGGGTCATTGAGTCACGCAAGCTGTTACACCTAGGCAAGATATGTGCATCAGCTGACAGACTAATAAAGAGACCGTGGAAGTAGATGTATTTGCTATAGGCCCTATGTTCCATGAAGGAAACAAAGTACAAATAATGATGATGATGATGATGAAGATACAATAAAATAACGAAGAACATTCATTTCTGCGCATGAGCCATCGTCTACGGCATTATCATACATATGCATGAGCGATCATAATGTACATACAGATGGTCATGCGAGCTATTGATTACAATTCATTTTAAAGACAGATCCATTCAATGATATAAATATGATATTCTCTTAATCGTAAATAGGCAACACATTAGAAGGAAGTCTTAGAAAGTAAAATCATTTCCTGTTTTGGCCATAAATTGTCATAACACGAAGGAAATTTGAACAATTGATCGCGATAAGCCGCTCGAAGTTACAGCTATCAGCGGTTTGGAAAATTTATGCCGCTGAAAAAAAAAAACAAAAAAAAAAAAACTGCGTTTTTTAGCAGTTATCAGGGCCGGAATTTTAGTAAGTGGAGGCCCCGGGACAGGATATTTGTGAAGGCCCCATCACTTTTTCAAAAACTTTAATAAAAATCTACTTACTTATAGTAATACTTATATCTGAATCATGTCATAATGTATAAAAAGAAATAGAATACCCTTTCCTGTAAATGTAATATCATCTACCTACTTTAAAAAAATATTTCAGCCTTACTTTGGTCTAAAAATGTATATTTTTTATGGTTTTGCCGTAAATCCAGAACTGCTTTTGAATATTACAAGCACGCTTCAAGACACTTCTTGACCACGACAATTTAGCCATCTGGAAGATTTAAAGTACTGTCTATAAAAATGCTAAAAAACAACTTAATGCTGCTGACCTGTCAAAACATGGATTTATTTTCTCTATTGTTGGGAGCCCTTTTCTTATGGAGGCTTCCCAGGGCAGTTGCCCCGCCAGCCCTCCCCTCCCTAAAATCCAGCCCTGGCAGTTATGCATACGTCAACTCCCGACGTAGATCTAGACCTAGATAATGATATGCATGGTTAATAGCATGCTGTTGTCTCAATTGTACGACACTGAGACTTAATCGTGCCCATTTATTTCTCTACAAGCTAAACAAAGTCTTGAGAGCTTATGTCATTGATAAACTGTCAACTATTTTGTTTTTGTCTTGCTTGCTATTTGTACAGCTCAATCCAGGCGACTGTGAGATATAGTTCGGGTCACGTAATTATCATGCTGCTTAAAGTGGGCCAAGTTCGATAAAGAAAGATTAACTCTATGCAAGCTTGGCTCTGTCACGAGTTGAAGTTACAGTTTACAATTGTTGAGCTAGTGACAAGACTATTTCAGTGTGTTCATGTGTTTGAACACTTTAAGTGTACATGTGTTTTAACACTTGATAAAGGTAAATTTTATAAACTGTATATGGTCATTATTTCCCACATCGCCGGTAACATTTATATTATTTTCGATAACAAGAAAATAATTATTAACAAGCATCTTAGTAAGTATTGACTACGAGTTCATGTGATTTCGAGTTTCACCGTTTACCAGGGCCCGATTTAAGTAGTGCTAGATTATGCAGCTACACGGAACCTCAGCCTTAAATAGAACCTTCTCATATCAACCACATATACATTTTGTACACATAGAATGTGCATATTAAATATAAGAAAATACGAGGAAGGAGACAAGATAAACAAGTAGGCCTACTCTTTTTCTTTCAGCACAAATATGTTATGCGTTAAGATTGACTAATATGATAAAATGAATTTATATTGAAGTTTGAAAAGGATTAGGGGCTTCCACTTACTAAACTCTGGCACTGCAGGCTCCATGTACCTGGAAAATGACTCCCATTCCGATACTTATTTGACTTGATTTTGCCTGCAGTCTTTATTATAGAGATGAGCTGTGTGCAGAAGGGACTTTTGCAGTTCAAAATATATCAAATATCATGGTGCACGTAGGTGAACATAGTTTTATACAGCGAGTGCCCGACTATTGTGGTCTGGTTTGTCACGAGCGCGCCGCCACCGCGGTCCATACAGCACTGGAAAACGATACACAGTGTACGTATGAGAGTATAGGATCCCTAGTGTACAGCCAATTGTTGACACTTTGCTATATATAGCTCTTCCTTCGTGATCGAAGCTGAGCACATTTCTCATTTCCTATGGACTCGAAGATGACTGTAAAGTCCAATCCTCGCTTTAAAAAGCAGGCCGCATACGTGGCATGAGTGGGTTTGGTCAGTTGCTGATAAGGCCTGCTTCTTCTCTCAGCTTTTTGTTGGTTCGGCGCTCTTTCACCTTGGCTACTCTTCTTGCAATAAATCTTGAGACTCCGAGATTCACAGCTTCACGCCACGAGGAGCGATCGAGAGCTAGTGCTTCCCAGCCGTGAATTTCGATATGCACTTTGGTATGAAGAATGGGACAAGGTTGGAAGCGGACCAGTAGATCAGTACGCGCAAGTAACAAGTCATTCTAGTCCAGTTGCGAGTCGGTTACTGCCCAGTTGATGTTTTCTTCGGGCGGTTTCGAGAGCAGTACGGCACAGCGGCCGCCACTGCATAGAGAACGATGGGACAATAGACTAGATTCTTTATGAATGTCGCGTTTTGTACGAGGAACGTTTTGGACAACGAGATAAGAGAGAGAGAGAGATAGAGAGAGAGAGAGTGAGAGAGAGTGAGAGAGAGAACTGGTCCGTGTTCGGCAACGAAGCTGTCCTTGTACGGGATCAGGCGATCTTAGACTCACTGTCCGATTCCTTTCACGTGCTCTAATGGAGTAAATCTCTAAGTGTGTTTCTGATACAGCGCCGGATCCCTAGGTTTTTACAGCACTCAATCAGATCTACAAGTTGGATTAGAAAAAAAAAGGGGGGGGGGGCTAAGACGCAAATGGATCATTTTTTTCTACTTGCAAAAAAAAAAAAATAAAAATAGAAAACTTTGAGTTAAAAAATTATCATTTTGTAGATTTGTTTTCTATTTATACAGAAAAGTGCCCACTCCCCACCCCCTTTTTTTTTTAAATCAAAAAGAGCATTTTAACAATTAAAATGAAACTAGGTTAATTCCCCTGTCGCCTTTTATTAAAAAAAAAATCGTTAGATTAAATTATTTAAGCGTGCAAGAACCTATTCCTTGCGCAATATTTGTCCGATTCCAAACTAATGAATTGGTTGCTATACATGTGTATTAAACAATCTATGCACTATGATTTATTATGTTGGTGTCAGGGCAGACCTTAGATAATAGGATGCCCTAGGCCAAGTGAATTTGGTGGCCCCAAATGAAATAAAAACATAAAAAATAAACAGTGAAAAAATAAAATTATGCAATTTATTTAAAACCAAACGTACTACAGCAATAAAATTGGGTACGAGTTTCGCTACTTTTTCTCTAAGAGAGACAGACATAGCTATATGCTCAAGGCCCCACCATTCGGATGATCTATGCGGCTATCTAATTTGCCTATGCCTAAGGTGTGCAACATTATAACTTCAAAATCCCAACAATGTTCCAAACAAACACTATGCTCAAATTGTGAAAGAATTATTTTTTCGTTACAAAATTGGTTGAAAACAATGTGTGTAAATGATATCCCGGATACATAAAAGTTTCCGGGGGAAACGATTGAGAGAATGCGTTTGAATCAAATTTCCGTAAGAAAACTAGATCTAGGCTCAAAATAAAACGTTTACAAAAGGGCGACAACTTAAATTTTATTGTAGATGCTTGTCATATGTTAAAGATCTTTTGCCCTCGGCGATTAACAAACCCGGACATGAACTAGAAGTGCGTAATTCTCCCATCACGCTTGAATTCGATATGACAATGTTTACTTTAAGTTAAGAAAAACGAAAGAATGAAAGAAAGGGTGTAAAGGGTGTAGACCTATTTTAGAACTCAAAACTTGCCTGTCGTTCCGGACGTAAGAATATATGCTGCAGGATCGGAGAGCTGCACTCTGCTCCTCAGGGCGGGATTTACCCTGGACTCGGGGGCTTCTTTCATGTAAATGTCTAGACAAGGGAACAGTTGCTCATTGTGCGGGTTGTAGACATAGGTGGGCGTTGTCAGCTTCGACTCCAGGTTGTGGACACGTTTAGGTAAGTCTTCATCGTAGCCTAGGATAGAATGTTTAGAAACATTATCTATCTATCTATTATTAGTATAGCTTTTATATAGCGCTACTTTCATGCTTATAGCATGCTCAGAGCGCTTTTGGTCCAATCTCTTTTGTGGACCAGTGGGGGGAGGGAGTATCTGCAGCCCGAGTCGGGTGTCGAACTTCTAGGTAGCCAAGCCAGGCCAAGTTCAAGCGCACTTGGCCTCTCGACCACGCTTCCCATCTATCTATCTATCTATCTATCTATCTATCTATCTATCTATCTATCTATCTATCTATCTATCTATCTATCTATCTATCTATCTCTATCTATCTATCTCTATCTATCTATCTATCTGTCTGGTGATGGACATAATTACATGATATTTTAGACCTTTAAAAGTTCTGATGAAACTGCTACGTTTTTCTGTTCTGAAAGCAAATTTTAAAATTCTTTTACAGTAAATATGCAAGCATTTTTTTAAAAAAAAAATTCTTACAGCTATTCACTATTAATACTAAAAGACACGGAAGACTATATCACTACAGGCATCATCGAATTTCCACCATCCAAAGTTATCTCATTGTATCTTCCTATACAATTTTAAAAAAAATATTTGTTGTACTAAATTCTGTTCTTTTATATTAGCTACTTCAATTTGAAATAAAATGTTTACTTTTGTTTTAAAAGTGAAAAAAGAAAGGTATTTAGTATGTATATAATTCGACTTTAATACGAAACATCATTTAACAAGCAGTGTTTCATATTATGCACTTCTGTTGCTGTGCGTACATAGCGGGTACAATTCAGAGATTTAACGAAAGGAAAAAGTTTCGTCCTTGAGGCCTCTAATTAGAGATTGGTCCTTTAGAAAACGATCAATTAGATAATCATTCAATAACATCAGATAAGCAAAGTTCACACTAAACCATATTTTCTCAATCATTGAATACATATTAACTGTAACAATGTAGTAATAATAAGATTAATATAAGTTCGTATCTCCGTATTATGTGGTATCATATCGTCCATCGATAGATATAGAATAATATCAGTAAAACTTTCGATACGCACACGAGTCTTCTTTTTGTAATGGAGATAGGGTTGTGGTTGTTGATAGTTTTTAACTTATAGCTTCTGGTATTTTTTTGTGAAAATATTGAAATATGCCTTTTTTCTTGAGTTAGCCACTTTGGGGGCCGATTGTGAGTTTGTGTTAAAATTAAGCTCTGTGTTGGGTTTCACCTGTTAAAATGATGTCTTAATATGTCTAAAACTTATACAGTGATGTCTTAATATGTCGGAGACTTATAAAATGTGGTCTGGAAAGTCAGAGACCTATCAAATGATGTCTTTGAATGTCTGAGTCTTATGAAATGATGTCTTGGTATGTCTTAGGCTTTGAAACGAAGTCCGAGATGTATGAAATGTAGTCTTGGTATGTTTGAGACTTATGAAATATGGTCTTGGTATGTCTGAGTCTCATGAAATATGGACTTGGTATGTCTGAGTCTCATGAAATGTGGTGTTGGTATGTCTGAGTCTCATGAAATATGGTCTTGGTATGTCTGAGTCTCATGAAATGTGGTCTTGATATTATTTGCCTCCCTCTTTACGTACCTTTACCAAGTATGATTAACTTGGGTCCGCTGCAGACGATACTGTGACGTAAGGAGTCGCACTTCAAATGGTGGTTGACTAGAGAGATGCGCGCTCCGATCTTAAGTATTCCTGTTGAATTAACAGAGAGCTGAGTAACATGGCGTCGTGAACAATGTGTGTGTGTGCCTGAATAAATGTGTATGTTTGTAAAGTACATCTGTGTGTGTGTGTGTGTCTGAGTAAATGTGTATGTTTGTAAAGTACATCTGTGTGTGTATGTATACTATAACTATGCTTACCGTACGTTTTTGTTCTTAGTCAATGCTTTCAGCGGATAATTATCAAATCTGGGATGTAGAAATTAGCTTCTTAAACGGAGAGTTCCGTTAGAACTCACTGTTCTCTATGTTTTCTATGAGTTACAAAGAAAGGCCTTGAGTTTTAAAAGCCCCGCAAGGGCGAAAATAATGTATTGTCAAAGTGAGAAGGGCAGGGTTTCAATAAATTAGAGTGTGATGGCTTCTACCCTCTTTCTAAAACCTAAATAAAAAAGCACTTAAAAAAAAAAGCTTTTATACAGCCTCTCAGCCAGACATCTCACCACGTTAAAATATTCTAGAAATATAGAAGGCCTATATATATATATATATATATATATATATATATATTGAAAGCACTTTTAATTTTTTTATTTTTTTGTTGTTGTTATGCATTTCCTTTTCACATCATATATATTTTGAGTTTGTAGAGACAGCCCCTGGCTATCACACAGGCTGCAATGCCGTAAATACGTCTCTGATTGAGGGCATTATGGGTAAGCCTGGCACAGAAGAGGCGGCAAAAACTCTACGAACGTTCTCTAAACTTCTGTTTCATTCAAAATACAAAAATTAATTATAAACTACATGCATCTGTTTGCTTATTTGTTTTAACAAATACGAAGACAATCTCTCATGTAAAAGGTTGCAGTACTTAGTATAAAAATTAAATTGTAAATTTGTGCATGAATTGAATTGAGTGGCAATTTTTAGTCACGTGTTTGACCTACTTACCCAAATATAACCAAATAAATGCAGGCTCATTGGTCATCACTAGGGCAACAATATCTCCTGCCCCGACCCCTAGCTTGACCAACGCGTGCCCAACTTTGTTGGCCATTTTGTCCACATCTTGGTAGGTGTACGTCTCTTCTTTGAAGATGACCAACGGGTGGTTCTGTCTGTAGGTTACCTGCCTCTCAAAATGGTCGATCAGAAACATCCTTTTCCTCACGGAACGACGTATCGCTCTGGCGGTTTTGGCGCCAATGTAAATGGTGTAAAAATCTCGAAAGAATGTTCCCCCGAGATACACAAGAAGGAAAAATATAAATATCGCTGTGGCGCCGATTATACCGAATGAAGGAAACATTATGTAGCCCTAAACTTTTTTGTTGTGTTGTTACAGCAAAAATTTAACAACACTGATGTGCAATCGCACTACTATCAAAGCATCCACATGTTTTATTTACTTTGCGTGAACTTCTGACGAGAAAAAAAAGAGTCAAGTATATTAAGTAAAGAATGCACAAAATCAAATGAAGTAAAAATTGAAAAGAGTAGCTAAGTTGTCAACATTGCGTGTCGTCTGTTTAGGCCCCTTGGGTCAAATGGGATGAGCTAGTACACACGTCCGTACACACAAAGAAGGAAGGTTTTCCTCTATCCTAGCCGTTAGAGAATGACAACTTCAAATGTCTACTACAGCAGTCAGGTCTATCTCGCGATGTCTTAATTTCCTGCCATGGAGTGGCTGTGTTTGCAAATTCTCAAGTGAGCCTACTTTCCATCTTAATGCAAACATCCACACGAGTTAGATTTTAAGTTTCCTGTAAGACTGCAGCATACCATCCAAGTTTTAGATCACATAACTTATCAAAATGTACAAGAGATGCCTAGCATTGACTCGGTGATCAGCTGATACGTCTTAAATGATATGTTTGTTAGATACTGATGCAATACTAAAACAAGACCTCTTAATTAGCCATACATGATCAACCAATTAATGGAAATAAAAATAGGCTACTTTCTCAGTCGTTGTACACAGCATGAAATTTAGTTGAGTGTGTACAAAATATTTAGAAATTTACCTGATCATGCTATTCTTGAAAAATCGGATAATTCATGGCCAATTATAAACAGAGTTGATATAAAATTGTTCAAGTGTTCAGATTAAGTTGAGACTTAACACATGCAGACATTGTTTCTATGAAGAGATGAATAAAAAATTAACCAAGTAGTCTGTTAATTCTTGGTTATCAATTATTAAGTTTGTTATAAAAAAAAGGAAAATAAATCATACAAGTTTTAGATGTGTTTCTCTAAATGTGGAGTTATTCACCTCAGATAAGATAAGGTATTTTTATATTTTGCTTGTTTAAAAGATGTAGTCACAACTTCAGCTTTAAATAAGTCCGGTCATATTGCTGGCCCCTTATTTAAATCGAGGTCAAAATTCTCTACACCAGCTGTTCTAAAAGTGTGGTCCGCGGACCCCCAAGGATCCACTACAAGTCAGTTGAGGGGTCCGCAGAAAGATGAAAATTGTATACAATTAAAATAACTTCTTCCCTAAAAGTCATCTTATTCGATCGGATTTGAATAATAATAAACTAGCCCCTCGCTGCTGTTCAATATGTCTATTACGATCTTCTTCTATGTCGACCTAAACCAAAGATTTGAAGACATTCTTCACTTGGATATTCGCGACTGGGTATAGAACCCATTGCAAGTCAAGTAAATCAGACCCCAAGCACTGTTGATCCGTTCTAAAATTGAAATAGCCACAAACGAGGAACTTAAACCAATGTTTGAACAAGGATACCATGAAGTCTGATTGCAAAAACAGATTCCAATTGAATATCCTGCATTATGGGTCATTGTACACAAGTTGTTGGCTGCTTTCCCGTCATTTTATTCGGTACAGCGTGGATTTATTTATTCATAAAGAACTTCATCACAAATAAAACAAACTGAAAATGTGTGCTCGTTGAGATTTGAGTTTGCTCATTATCAATATTGAGTCGGGCGAAAATACACCCATAAAATCTCATCACGTTTATCCAATTCATTATAATTAAACAAAATCTATAATTTCAATAAACATTTTTTTTATGGATATGTAATTTATATAATATGCATTTATGTAGCTTTTTCTTTTAGCGGTCCGTGGGCAAGTTTTGACTAAAGGTGTCCCCGAGTAAAAAAAAAGTTTGAGAAACACTGCTCTACACAAGCCCACACTAAATGGTCCTCGTTGTCTTCGAGTCTTGTCTCTTATAGACATATGCTTTTTAATAAACGTGCACTAACTGCGTTACTTACAACTTTTATACTTGTCTCTTTAGTCATATTTTAACTTCAATCTAAAGGACAGTAACATTTTATTTTAAGAACTGAACCAAGGACTTGTTTTACATGTTTCGGATGTTCCTTCAGAGTTGAAGATAATTACTTCCTAGTCCAAACCTCCAGCAGGACGACGGGGGATGGGAGCGGGCAGGGTTTGAACCCTCGACCATCGATAAATGTGAACGACAGTCCAGCGCGCAAACCGCACGACCAGGCAGCCATCCTGATCGCAAGTAGGCCTGTGATATTTGTTTTACAACTCGTGATTTATCCGTTATTCTCTTCGTAAGATGCAACGGTTGTAATGCTAAATAGCTCATGGCCAGATAGACTGAAGTAATGATTCAAAATAGGCAGCATATCAACGCATTCTTTAGTTGCTTAATGTTAAACATTTTATCTCTGCTAGAGCATTAATTATTATTTTAGATTCGTTTCCATTGTGTAAACAAAGGTCGGGAGATTAGAAAATAATACAGAAACTCACATAGAATGTTCAAATTTTCAGACATGTAAACTAAACACAAAACCAAATCTAAGTTACAATAACAAGTTGCTTGCATTCTTCACGCGTAGTTACAACTGTCCCTAATATAGACTCAATGCGAGTAACATAAAAACTGACAATAATCAAATCATGTGATACTAAACGTAAAAACCAACAATAAACGGCCGAGTTAGTAAGTGTAATAAACATGTGCTTCGTCAGAGCGCTTCCCGGGGAATCCCCACGATAATACAAACTAAAGTATAGAACAGTTCACTACTATCTCTGGTATTCCTCCAATAGGAATTGGCAGGGGTACAAATTTTGGGGACCATGTATCGGCTAAGTTGTGTGATCTGTTGACACATTGTAAACATTTGTTCATACTTCGTCTGTCGGTTGTTAGTTTTTGTCTTCTTCCTAAAAAGCAAATATACTCGTTCAAACAAAGTTTAAAGGTTCAATATGGTTATTGTTTGGTTTATAAATCTCAATAATAATTTGTAATCTCATTAAACAAGAGTAACTATTTGGTTTGATCAAAAATTATACTCGTATTTCCAGAGATTTAGTACTTCTATTGGCTTATGATTTGTTAAAAATATTAATGGAAATCAACCCAAGAAATTCTATTGGACCTCTTTAATGAGTTCAAGTGAATCGACCTTTGAACTCATCCAAATCTAGTGCTTGACCCCCAAGGTACAACATGTGTCATGTAGCTATGGGGGAGGAATGAATGTACGGATTATGAGAAAGTCGTGCTGCTCTCCACGTTTCAGTTTTCAGGATGTTGAAATGGACTTTAAGTTGCAATTACATACTGAGACCAGTAATGTTTGAGGCCCTTGGCAGTGACTCACATTTTTATTAGCTCACTTAATGTGTGTGTGTGTCAGACTGTGTGATTTTGTGTGTGCGTGTTAGTTTGAAATGTAAAATCAAAACTTAGTGCAGTGTACTGGAACATTTATTCAGATGTGGGGAAATAACGAGAAACTCAGGCTACACTTTGGCGTAGAGGAAAGTAGCTGGCAGCAGATGGCCTTTGAAGGAGACAGTCGAAGAGCTCTCACAAATGCCGTGGGACTCTCATTTGAGACTCAAAGAAAAGCTATTTTAGAAGACAGGCGCAGAAGATGAAAAGAAAACTTAGAATCTTAGAAAACTTAGTTTTGTCTACAACTGATGTGGAAAAATATGAAGGTCTCAGTAATGTGAAACCGCATTTATCCTTAATCTTCGGAATCGAATACATTTCCATTCAGATGTAATTATCAGATCACTAGTGTCCATTTCCGAGCGCTGGATATTATTTATAATTTATTTGGTGGAGGCCGCTGTTTTGAGGACTTAAATAACAAGAAATGGGGCACTTAACTACTTGTACGTATAGTAACCTCAATTTCTCCCTTTCTAAAATTTGATATACATATCTAAAAAAAAAAGGCTATAATTGTTTTAATATGTGGAGGTCCCTCCTTGAGCGATAAACAGTATGTACTGCCTAAAATCCGGGGGTGGGTGTGGTGGGGGAGGCTTGCTTTACAGTCTTGGTGCATAAGCACCGGAGTTCACTGCTGATACTTACGTGCACTCGGTCTTTTCCCAATCATCAAACTTCTTCGTCTTCGTTTAATAGTCCCAATAGTCTCCCCTAACAGCTGATTCCAGCCGAAGTATTGATCGGGGCGATTGTTGAATATAAATCTGAAAGAACTAAGACCACTTTACAAAAATCGGTACGTGACGTTTTGGCGCCGCCGTTTTGGCCCCGCCATTTTGGCGACGGGACGTTTTGGCGCGAGCCGTTTTGGCGACGGGACGTTTTGGCGCGAGCCGTTTTGGCGACGGGACGTTTTGGCCCCGCCATTTTGGCGACGGGACGTTTTGGCGCGAGCCGTTTTGGCGACGGGACGTTTTGGCGCGAGATATCATTTGACGATAATTTAATAAGCACGTAGCTTTTTTTTTAATGAACCCTTGAATTCCAGCGACTAAGGCAAATAACCCTGGTGTCTATGTATACGTAATCTAAAGTACTTTGAGAAACATGGTACATGTATTATATTTTTACTTATATTAGCAAGTGTTTGGTATGTATAGCTGGAGATACCATACAGTCATTAAATAAACCAATGTTAATGTAAACAAATAATTGCATCAATTTTTAGTCTTTCATTGTTTCATTTTGTTTTTAATTTTTAAAGTAATATCTTAAAAAACTTTTTTGAAAATAAAAGTGTGCCTCTTAATAAACACACATACACAAGCCAAAATGTTTATTAAAGAAAATGATGTGAAAAACAAACACACATTTACATTTAGTACGTGAAAAATATGTCATAACACAAACACTCATGCAAAACATAGATATGAATAATTCTTTTAAAAGAAATAATACAATAAACGTACATAATGTATTTCGCGCCAAAACGTGCCGTCGCCAAAACGGCTCGCGCCAAAACGACCTTCGCGCCAAAACGGCGTCGCCAAAACGTCCTGCTTCGACAAAAATAACCCTTATCCGATTAACTTTATAAAATGCTTGACATGGCTTATTTACACAAGAAATAACTTTCCCACCACCTAATAAAAGAAGAAAAGTTCCCCTTTAATACCATGCAGGGCTGATGATATAAAAGTCGTCTGTTTCTGCGGCCTACGGTTTACGAGTGTGTCATGTGGCCAGCACAACGACCAACTGCCATTACTTTTCCTCAACTAATGTCAGGTACTTATTTAGAGCTAGGTGAACTCAGAGGCGCCCAAAGATCCCGAAATTAGAAATCCCAGTCTCTACCAGGATTCGAACCCGGGACCCTCGGTTATGAAGCCAAGCGCTCTACCGCTCAGCCACCTATTACAGAAAATTTTCCTACATCTCATTTTAAAATCTAGTCAACTAGCAACAAACACCGACAAGTAGGTAACATGTTTACTGTATTTATGAATTAGAACTGAAGATCACGGTCAACGACATGAGTAATCTGCCCTTTGATACTTTATGGGGCGTATCCTGGACAACAAAAGTACAATCTAAATGGATAACAATTTCAAAACGAAAATCGATAAAGACCGTTTGACGATAAACGACTTTTGGGTTTGTCCCGGAAAGAACATGGATCAGCAGCCCCCTTTAGCGTTAGCAGTGTCAGCATTAGGCATAGGCAAAGTAGGCAGCCGCGGCCTCCGATTGATGGAAGCCTCGTACAGCACTTCAAAAACTTTTGAAGAAATAGCGAGACTTGTGCCTATGTTATTGTTGGGGTCACAAGCCTGACTACGCTTTAACAAAATTGCGCTATTTTATTTTTTTATATGTATATTTTTTTTATTTTCCCATTTTATTTAAGGCCAAGAAATTCACTTCGCCTAGAGCCTCCAATTATCTAATGCCGGCCCTGGCATTAGCACGGGTTTATCAATTTATATTCAATATAATGTTAGAAAGTAGCGGGGCCGGATTTAAGTAAGTGGAGACCCTGGGAAATATTTATATGGAGGACACAACGTTTTTTTTTTGGAGGATTTCAATGAAAAACATCTTAATTAAGGCTCGAGTTTGTATTAAGGTCCTCCGTCGTGGTCCAAGATGAACACAATCTCATTTCAACATGAGGGTTGGATCTATTACAATATCACCTTCTTTTGTATTTGGGCTAATTTTTCTATTTGGGCTAATCTTTCTATTTGGGCTAATCTTTTCTATTTGGGCTAATCTTTTCTATTTGGGCTAATCTTTTCTATTTGGGCTAATCTTTTCTATTTGGGCTAATCTTTCTATTTGTTCTAATCTTTTCTATTTGGGCTAATCTTTCTATTTGGGCTAATCTTTTCTATTTGGGCTAATTTTTCTATTTGGGCTAATCTTTTCTATTTGGGCTAATTTTTCTATTTGGGCTAATCTTTTCTATTTGGGCTAATCTTTCTATTTGGGCTAATCTTTTCTATTTTGGGCTAATCTTTCTATTTGGGCTAATCTTTTCTATTTGGGCTAATCTTTTTCTTTCTTTGCTGTCACTGTCAGATATCAGTGCTGGACTCACCTATATCCAAACTAATACTTTAGGACACCTAAGCCTCAGAAATGATTACAGAGATAGTTTCAACCATTTCAGAAAAAGAGCAAACGAAAAACAAATTGCCTTACAAGTGGGCCCCATGTCTTTATTAGCTTGGGGCCTAATCAAGTCTAACTCCGGCTCGGTTGGGTTATCTTATTTGCTTAGCAGCCCGAGATACGGGCACATATAGGTCTAATGAAGAGCGATCAAGGGCTAACATTTCCCAGTCACAAGTGTAGATTCCAGATTCCACGAGGAAGATTTTCTTGGTTTCTCTTTATAAACCCACTTGAAATCACTTTCCATCTGGGGTACTTTTTTTTTTTTGCTATGTCATGTCTACTGTTCATTTGTCACGTGCGTATGAATTTATCGTCTGCTCAATGAACTTAAACAAGAAAATCCTATGCCGAACTAGGAGTCGATCACTTAATGAGGTTGTGACCCCAGCGTCACGTGATATTTAGGGGGACATGCCCTCCGACAGAATGAATCACGCATACCAAGAGTTGCGATGAAATGGAGGCCATTAAAAGGAAAGCGCAAACAGGGGACGTCCTCGTATAACTTAGCGCCACACTTTCATGGAGGACCTCAGAGCAGTGGCCACCAGGTGGGAAGAGGCTTCAGACATTGCCAATGACAAACCTTTATGGAGACAGCTTGCCGCCCAATGGGCCGAACGGCGAGGGAGGATCTAAGTCTAAATAAGCCTTTTCTTGAAGGAACATAAAACTTTAATCTCAGAAAATGTGCTTAGAACGTAACACAAATTTTTAAATGATAAAAAATAAATAACGTAGGCCTACAAAACAGAGATTTGACTGCTAGTATCTATCCTCAAAAGATATAGCCAAAAAAGAAAAATTGTCAGATTTCTACGAAAATCGCTCGAGCCGTTTTCTTAACCCATGATACGTTTATTAAGTTAATAAGAGACATAGTAATAATACAAAGTTTATTACGTATTTGATGTTTATATCAGGGCCGGCCTGAGGCACATGCAAACTAGGCAGCCGCCTATAGGGCCACCGATTGGTTGGGGCCTCGCACAGGACTAGGCCTACTAGAAGAATTATTTTTGTAGCCAA
Organism: Biomphalaria glabrata; assembly: GCF_947242115.1. Lineage (NCBI taxonomy): Eukaryota > Metazoa > Mollusca > Gastropoda > Planorbidae > Biomphalaria > Biomphalaria glabrata. Next base: position 9,867,242 of record NC_074711.1, on the reverse strand, counting down.
AAATTGCGAAAAACGGATCAAATCTCAAACATTGCAGAATTCTATGGCTCTTATATATTATCTGCTATCCTAGCTCTAAGTTTCAGCTATTATTTATGGTTTATTCGCGAATATTTAGATCTATTTTTTAAAGACTATGTTAGAAGACCATTGCTTCTTCCTTTTGGTGAAATATCGAAACGTTATTTCTAGTCTGGTGATCATGAATCGTCCATGAAGCACATTACAGCTTAGTGTTGATTTTTTTTTATATAGGCCTAGTTAAGGGACTGTTAAAAATTCATTGCGTACGAATTTTTCGGTCTTCGTTTTTTTTTGTTTTTCTATTTCATTTGGAGCCACACTATTCACTTCGCCTAGCTAGGGCCTCCATCTATACCGCAGACCGGCCCTGATAATAGACCGCTAATCCGTGGTATTTTTTAATTTTTTATTTTACTAATTTAGTAAACCTATATCCTTTAAATAATCTTACGCCTAAATACTTCATACTATTTGACAGATATTACGCACTCACTTTATTAAAATGTAATAGACCTAGATCTGGATCTCGACGTATTTAGTTAACTATTTACCCAATAAAATTATAAGGCGTTGGCGTTTCCCTATCATTTCTCAACTCCCGAGATAAGAGAACTACGTCATTTCACTAGTGGGAATTTCCTTTATTCATTTCCAGACGACCAAATTGTTTTTTTTCTCCCCTTCATAATAAAGTGTAGTTTTAAAATGCGAGCATTGTGCATAGGACGGTAGTATTCGTCAGTGTTAGATCATTTAAACATAATTTTCATTTACTAGATCTACATCTAAATCGAGATTTAATAGTTTTTGCGAGACGGAAAGCGTCATTTATGTCAATAAGCGTTGTAACATACAATCATATCTAGATCTAGTCTACATCTAGATCTCGGTTAGTTGTGAGTCAACACACCGTTACAGACTGTGACAGATCTATGAAGAGCAGACTACTCTAGATCGACTACATCTAGATCTAGTTTTTTAGAAATACAAATTTTATATCTATTTTTAAATCTAGATCTGTAATATATACAATTTAGAAAATCTAGATTATATTTAGAATGTTGTACGTACACTAGATCTAATCTAGATTCGAAAGTACAAGTACGCATACTTCTAGATTTAGATTATCAAGAGCTTATCATCTACTAAACTAATGTAGATCTAGTGTAGGGAAAAAAAAAGAAGAAGCAAAGGGACATAACTGACGCCAAAGATATCTAGGTCTATATTCATAATGTGCAGATTCTGTGATAACAAAAATAGGCCTTTATTTATCTGTAAGTAGACTAATCTAATTTAAATAGATCTAGAATAGAAGTATAACAATATGTTGATTAAATTAAATAGTTTATTTATAAACACAGGAATCTAATCTAAATTCATATATAATAATCTCTACTCAGTCTACTATATAATTCATTGTGTTGTCTTTTTTTTTTGCCTGCAGTATTGAACTAGATCTAGATCTATATTATTAACCGTTACAATACATTGACACTAGATATTGTATATAGTCAATATAGATCTAATATCATATATCTGATCTAGACATAGCTGTACTAAACTCACTTAATATATTCTAAAGTCTATATACATATATAGTTTAATTATAATTTTAGGTTTCTAAAATAGTCAAGTCACTCAAGTAGACTGTATATATACTCCTTTTCAATTTACTTATATTGAATTTCAAATTATAGAAATATCCAAAGTATATAGGCCTACATATATATATATAAGACTTGTCTTCGAGTCAGAAGATTAGTGAGGACTACAGTATTTCCCGTGGCTGTGTAGCCCCAGCTGTGATCTACATATTTTACCTCATCCAGGGCAAGCATAACCATTGTCCGCAGGTGGTGTCAGGACTGAGTTCTGGTCAGCCTGGGTCTCCTGTTTACTGTAGAGGAGAAGGGGGGCAATCCAGGTTGTGGGTTTTAAAACTGTTATTGTTTTGGGTATGTCGTTAGCAGTAGCAGTCGTTTCGAACAGTTCTAAGTAGAATAACAAGTCCTCGTTGTCTGTCATGCATTTTAGGTTTTTGTCTAACTGTTTATTCTGTTGGGGGTTGTCGTTAACTGTCATGTCTTTCTTATCCATTTCATGTTGTCTTGCTAGTTGTTTGTCCTCCATCTCTCTTATATGTCTTCTCTCCTCCGCTTCCCTTGTCAGTCTATCTGAGTCAATTTTCTGTTGGGCCTCTATAAATTTCTTTAACGTTTTGCCCTTAAACCCCAACATCTGAGCCTGGGCTACTATCTCCTCAAATGGATGAGGTATAAACTCTGACATTTTCCTAGAGCAGTGTCCTTTATTACAATATTACCTCACAAAATGATATACATACAAAAAAAATTAAAGCAAAATTAAAATAATACTAATACCTCTGTTCCTACTTATGTTGTTCAACTGGTACTCCAACAGGTTAAAGACAATTGTCCAAGGTTATCCAATAATGTGATTTCTCTTAGTCTATTTCAGGTAGATAATCCAACAGGTAATCCCAACATGGCTTTATACCTACGCGCGGTATCGGTACTTGGAATGTATCACAAAAGTTAAATTCATATAAGTATTATATCCAGCAGTAGCTTCTTCAGTATAATCCAAATAGAATGTACCACAAAAGTTAAATTCATATAAGTATGAGATCCAGCAGCAGCTTCTTCAGTATAATCTAAGGAATGAGCGTATTGGTAATCCAATTATAAGGAACGAAATTGGCCATGCATATACACTTATGTTTAGACGTACGAAGGGGTGCTACTATTACTTGCTAATAGTGAACACATTCGGCATGTTAAATCATTATTATTAGATAGTAACAGCCTAAAATACAGACGACGAGTTTCCGCTCCTTATGGACTTGAACTCTTTCATTAGTACACACTTGGAGATATGCTCTGTCTGGGTGCAGCAGATACTTCAGGTTACTGTACTCAGATATGCGCTGTCTGGGTGCAGCAGATACTTCAGGTTACTGTACTCAGAGATATGCGCTGTCTGAGTGCAGCAGATACTTCAGGTTACTGTACTCAGAGATATGCGTTGTCTGGGTGCAGCAGATACTTCAGGTTACTGTACTCAGAGATATGCGTTGTCTGGGTGCAGCAGATACTTCAGGTTACTGTACTCAGAGATATGCATTGTCTAGGTGCAGCAGATACTTCAGGTTACTGTACTCAGAGATATGCGTTGTCTGGGTGCAGTAGATACTTCAGGTTGCAGTACTCAGAGATATGCGTTGTCTGGGTGCAGTAGATACTTCAGGTTGCAGTACTCAGAGATATATGCTGTCTGGATACAGCAGATACTTCACTGGAGATTGATGCATCCATCGCATGTAGTTGTTTTGGACAGGCCCCCAAAATGTCAAGGACTCATTTTCATGCTAAATGTACCCAAGTCCTGGACAATATCATAATGACACATACAACGATAAAATAAGATTCAGAATGCCACTTTACCGACATATAAACATCTTTAATTCCATTATTTTCTAGTTTTTTTTTACAAACTGTAGGCTATGTTTTAGTACCAAGATTACTTTTATTTGCATGTTGATATATGTACGTTTGGAAAATCTCTTTATCGGAAGTTCGTCTGTTTTAAATGAACCCAGAAACAGACAAAAATTAGAGGGGGGAGAAATGTCAGGACTGAGTTCTGGTCAGCCTGGGTCTCCTGTTTACTGTAGAGGAGAAGGGGGGCAATCCAGGTTGTGGGTTTTAAAACTGTTATTGTTTTGGGTTGTTTTTATTTGGTGAGATGTTTTGAAAAACATAATGTAACTCATGATAAGGGGGTGTGTTTTTTGTGCCTAGTGCAGGACGGTTGGTTTTTTGGATATATATTCTAAGTGTAGAGACTCGAACTATTTTTTGCTGTATGAGAGTGAAAATAATGGAATTAAAGATGTTTATATGTCGGTAAAGTGGCATTCTGAATCTTATTTTATCGTTGTATGTGTCATTATGATATTGTCCAGGACTTGGGTACATTTAGCATGAAAATGAGTCTTTGACAGGTGGTCGATTTTGTCTTCAGCAGCAGGTTTTCTTTTGGTCTCAAATGTGTATCCCGTGGCCTTCGTGATTGACCTCCTGCTGTCTCGTTCCGACACCGCATGCAGCCAGGTGCTCTCTTCTATGTCAGCCAAGGAAAGTTGACGTCTAAGCTGGTTTTTGAAGCGTTTCCATGGGGCGCCTCTGTTACGTCGACCACCTATTAGCTCACCAAAAAAGACTGCCTTTGGCATACGTTCGTCTCCCATACGTGATATGTGCCCTGCCCAGCGTAGCTGTCGGACCATAAGAAGTCCCTCTATACTGTCCATACCGGCGTTCGCAAGGACATCGCTGTTTGTAGTGCGGTCCTGCCACCGTATGTCCATGATGGAGCGCAAGCATCTTTGGTGAAAGCGCTCAAGAAGTCTTAGTTGTTTTTTATATAGTGTTATGTCTCAGAGCCATATAGAAGTGTTGAGAGACCCTCCGCCTGGTAGACATTTGGAAGAATAAATTGCTCCGCCTGCCTACAAAAATCAAGGCCTACATATAATCGTAATAATAATGTAGACCAGAACAAAAATGCATATTATATATCTATAGATTGAACTAGATCTAGCCTTATACAATCTCAATTTTAAAAGAATCATGTTTGGTGTGATAGGAATTATTTAAAGTCTGAAAATTGTAATCATAATTTTTATGTTTTAATTTTAAATATTCTAGAATCTAGTTCTTAAAATAGATCTAACTCTAAACTTTTTTGCCTGACTACTAGAGTTCATGATTATATTCTATATATTCATTATATATGATTTTTATTTAAATGTTTATTATTATCATTTAATAGGTGAAGACAAGAAGAAGCAAGCCAGTATGAACGACAGCATTATTCTTGATCTAGCCACAGACGCATCAGAGACTACTAAAGATTACTTGATAACCACCTTGAGGGACAAGCTAAATGGACACAAGAGACAAAAAATCATAGCACTTTGTGCCAGGGAGATGGAGCTGACCTTACCGCAGTCCATTGAAACTATTATCTCTACCGATAACATAGACTTGTGCTTCAAGGCAAAGTCTCTAATGGATGCTGATAACATCACTGACTTCGTGCTGGTCACAAGTCTGATGATGAAAAAGTACTGGGAGACAGTGTTCTTGCATATGTTTTCACATGTTCACAACTGGTCAATCAGAGGTGTAGATGTCCCTAACCAGCCTTCCGGCTTGGTGCGCCCAGAAGTGGACTCAGTCGAATCTAGTATTAAAAATTATTTCAAAACAGTGGGGAACCCTGATGAAGTTAAAATCCTGAGAAGTGCTTTGATACCTTCAGATAAGTTTAATGCAGGTAATAGGAAAATGTCAGTTTCATCGAGTTACTGAATCCTTTCTTATATTTTTGTATTTGATTTGTGAATTAATTGTAGTCTCTTTAAAGCTTTTGTTATTTTTAGGTATTATTCAGTATATTTTAATTTTTAAAAAATTCAATAGAAGTTCATATAACAAAATTGAATAAAAAATTTTTTAAAAATTTTAATAAAATAAAGAAGTTTAATGATAGCCTGATTTCTAGTGAGTTACTTAGTTATTTACTTGACATTGTCACTAATATCAAATACACATGTATTCAAATGTTTCAGGTTTTCATGAGCGCTACGGTGGTGTTTCACAATTACCTCCCATTGCATCTCTTAATACAATCTACACTATGCGCAAACCAGATTCTCAGTTAGCTATTAATGAAAACCGCCGTCGCTTAGGTCAAGCAGCAGGATTCGATCCAGAACAATTAAAGGTGGCCAGAGTGGAACATGGAAAGTCTATATGGGTTGTTGGGAAAACGCCACCTGCATACTATGATGGCATTGTGACCAATATGCCAGGGATAACTATTGCTGCACCTGGAGCTGACTGCTCCATGATTTTATTAGCTGATACTGTTACAGGTAAAATGTAATGATTATGCCCTTACATTTTTTTTCTAAATCTAAATTTATGAAAATATAGTTCTAACAAGATTACAAAAGACTGTTTGTCTCAAAATCGGCCCCCGAAGTGGTCCACCCAGGCAGGCTTCAATATTTTCAGAAAGAACATCCGAATGTTAATTATATCAAAGACAAATGAGAGATAAGAATGGAGAAAGAAGGTTAACAGATCTTGTGTAGTGCCCCAACGGTCCAGCAGATCAAAGGATAGGTGAAAGTGAATGTAAAGTTAGATGTGAACCTGGCCTAACTAGTTCCCCTATTAGACCTTGTGGTCTATAGGGCAGATGATGTAAAGTTCATCTGTTTTTGTGGCCTACGGTTAACGAGGGTGTCACGTAGCCAGCACAATGACCAACCACCTTTACTTTTCCCCAACTAATGTCAGGTACCCATTAGAGCTGAGTGGACTCAGAGGCGCCCAAAGATTCCAAAGTTAAAAATCCCAGTCTTCACCAGGATTCAAACCCGGAACCCCCAGTTTGGAAGCCAAGCGCTTTACCGCTCAGCCACGGCACCTCCCCTGGCCTAACTGATGTCTTATAATTGATCTAATTCTTTGAAAAGGATTAATCTCTTATTCGAATCCTCAAAACAAAACTAACAAAAATTACCGCAATTAAAAAAAAGTTTAGGAAAATGAAGTTTATAAGATTACTATTCGTTCTAAATTAGGTCTAACTTATAATGCATACTAATTAGTTTTTCTCTTTAAAAAAATACTTGCATAACTGATTTTAAAAATTAGATTTTTCGCTTTCAGAAAAAAAAAAAAGTAGCCATTGCATCAGAACTTTGAATGGTCTAAAACAGTGATGCCCAACCTTATTTGGTCTGCGGGCCATTTTAATTTTTGGCATTCGTGTCGCGGGCCATATCACCAAAAAGGGAAAAAAATACAATAAGCTATTTTTATTAGTTTTATTTGTGGACCTACTTACATAAATTCATGTGATGCAAGAAGTTTATCCAAAACCATCTTCTGAATATCTGGCTGCATAGATGAAACACCAAGTCGGTGCACTGAATCTAGCTGTTCATCCGTGAGTCGATTACGTAACATGGATTTCGCATATTTCATCACTGAAAAAGTTTATTCCCACAAATAAGTGCTTGGAAAACTTGTGATCACCCTTAACGCTTGTTTCCGAAGATTTGGAAAAGTTTCTGCAGGTAACACGCAGTAGAAGTCAATAGTCTGCATCACTTGAGATTTGTCAAGCAGGGATGTCTGGCTTTGTAAGTCAAATCAGTTCCAGTTGCAGATCTGTCTGGCACTTGACACATCGGCAGCAAATGGATTTTGAAAAAGACGGATTTCATTTTTAAATTATAAAAATCCACAAATCTTTCACAGAAATTATTCATCAAGAGCCTCAGAAGTTGGATAATTTTTTCTTTATTTAGCTGCTCATCATTTTGTAGAGTGGTTCAGGTTGGAAGTGTTGAATGAAGAGTTGCAATTTGGTTTGGAAAGCGCTCATGTCTGCACACACATGCGAAAGCAATGTGTCTTTCCCTTGTAGTTTGGTATTGAGTTCATTTAGATTTGATGTGATGTCGCATAAAATAGCCAAATCCCACAACCACGAGGGGTCGTTCAGTTGTGGCACTTGTTTTGATTTTTCCATCCTAAATATTTCAATTTTGTGTCTCAAATAAAAAAAAATTTTAATACCTTTCCTCGGCTTAACCAGCCCCCCACTTCACTGTGAAATAGAACGTCTTCATATTTCTGTCAGAAAATCTTTGATAGTTCTGTGATTCAACGCTTGTGATTTGATGGAATGTACAGTACTGAACATAATCAGCATCACATGGTCTAGATTCAAAACCTTTCCTCAGAGATTTTGTTGGTGAATGATGCAGTGAAGCCGCAAGGGTTCAGTTCCATTCGACTCAACTTTTTAAAATAACTCTTGCTGTCAGTCCGCTGTGACATCCAGGCATATTTCTAGCGCCATCAGTAATCACTCCAACTAATTTATTCCAAGGAAGAGCAAGGTCTTCTATGATGGCTGACACTTCTTTGAACATGTCTTCTGCAGTTGTAGTCCCATGCATGCTCCTCATAGCTGCTAACTACTCTTATATCAAAATTGTTGTTTGTACCGCGAATAAATACCAAGAGTTGCGCGGTATCGGTTATGTCAGTGGACTCATCAGCGGCAATAGAAAACATTTCGAATTCTGCTGCTCTGTCTTTTAATGTGAACGGAAATTTTGTAGTGTCATGCGAGAAAAGCTGACAGCTTCTAATGCATTCTTCTTTTCAGGACATTTCTTCCATCACTGCTAGCAAGCACTTTTTTTTACACATTCGCCATTGGATAAAGGCTTCATTGCTCTATTTAGGATGTGAGCTGTAGCTGGCCCTTATCGCCGACTCATTTTCTTGTCTCTTTTTGTTAAATATTTTCGTCAATCCCACGATCTCTATTCGTAACTTGGCAATCTTGTCTTCATGGCTCAAATCAAGAATGTCACCATACGTGTTTATGTATTTGGTTTCATAATGCCTTTTAATGTTATGTTCTTTAAAAACAGCCACACTTTCTTTACAAATGAAAAATGTTGGCTTATTATCGAATTCCACAAAAAAGTAAAGATCTGTTCACTTTTCTACATGCAGAATCCACTTTTCGTTTCTTAGATTTTCCCATTTTATTAAATCACAAACGTTAAACAATACGGTACCAATCGCTTTGACATTAAAAGAACACGACCCAAAACGAGGCATCAATGATGCTCTGTGTTGTACACACAAGGTGTCAAGGACACGGCTAGCTCAAGACAGTAGCGGAATTTTTCAAGATTTTAAAAATAGCTGTCAAGTCTTATCTACATGAAAAAAAAAACAACAACACTTGTGTTCTTACAATAAAAAAAAATATTGAATATGAATATTAGAGTACCAAACATAAAGATGGAATTCACCAAATAAAGAGTGAGAATTCTAACTTAAAGAAAATATCAAACGTAACTTTCTCATTTTTACATTTTGTTTAATCATTTTGTTCCAATGTTTTGGCGGGCCGGATTGAAGCACGTCGCGGGCCGGATCTGGCCCGCGGGCCTTAGTTTGGGCATCGCTGGTCTAAAATATTGTGATATCTGATTTTCAATATCTTGTCTAGTTTACAAGATCTAGACGGACAGACATTTCACACAAAACTAATAGCGTCTTTTCTCCTTTCGGGGGCCGCTAAAAATGGTAAACTTGTAGAGGCTTATCAGGGACAAAATAGTATGTTGAATCAATAAATTGTTGTATAGACCTATACTATTAAATCCATTAAAAACTCTAGACCCTATTAATATATATATTATCATCCCTTACTTGTTGCTATTATTTTGGTGCTGTCTGTCCACCATTTGTCACATGTAGATAGCAAAAACTTAAAATGTAATTGACAATAGAATTTCACAATGAACACATCATGCACAATGAACACATCATGTTTGACAAAAAAGTAACAGCTATATTTCGTTTTCTGAAAGCAAAACTTTTTATTAGGTTTTAGTTTGCATAGGGAATGCACATACATTTAAATCATTTTAAAAACAAAATTGTAAAGTCATAACATCTATAAAGATAAAAAGAATTTTATTAGTACAGTTAACCGCCTTTTAATTATCTTTCTTTAAGAAATGTCTGTTATATATATATATGTAAGATAAAATCAGTCATTTTTCTTTTAAAAAACAAGAATACATCAATAACATTCACATATAAATTAACAATTTTCAGAATGAAATACTTGAATGAAATCTTAATTATCCACAACTGAAAGTAATCTGTTGTCATGCTGTTTATTATCTTAGGTGCTTGTGGTGCGGTGCATGCTGGATGGCGTGGTACGACTCTCGGTGCTGTCAGAGCCTGTTTGAAAGCAATGGTGGATGAATACCAGACAAATCCAAAAGATGTTGTTGCAGCAATCGGGCCAACTGTTGATGGCAAATGTTTTGACCTGCCAGCGGTTGATGCAAGTCCTGTACATGAACTTGACCCTTCTTTCACCTGGCCGTCAGAAAGTAATATAGATTGGGTTCATGCAGATCTAGTTAAAGCCAATGTTAAGATGCTAGAATTAGATGGTGTGCCGAGTTCTAATATTGATACCAGTAATGCCTACTGCACAGTCTGCAACAAACAGTTTTTCTCACACAGAAGGGATGGGATTCCCTTTGGTAATCAAATAGGATTTATATCATACAAGGCTTAGTAAATATTTGAATTTTTTTTTTTTAATTTTAATAACCATGAAGTAGATAATTTTTTTAAAATGTGTATAAATTATTTTACAACACATCATTACAGACATTTCTTTGGTATTGGGGTGTAATGTACCTTGATTTTTTACATTTAGTAACAATAAGTTGAACTTATTTTTTTTTGTAAACTAAAAATGTGTATCATTTTATTTAAATGATAATTAACATTTTTCTTTCTTTTCATAAACAAAAATATTACCTCATTGTGTGAATGATGGCTACCTTGTGTTTTAAATTGAAACATATTGTTTGAATGATACAGAAGTTAAATTTTTTTTATCTCAAGTTTTATTTAACAGGCAGAAGAAAAAAAAGTCGGAAGATTGAGCTTCAGCTTGTGTGAAATCAAAATGAAAATTCTGTTTTATATTTGTGATATAAGTAGTTGCCATTTTTTGTGGCAAATTTAAATATATAAAACATGAACAATTTTTTATTTATCAACTAATGTTGTGTGCATTTTTAGAACACTAAATCTATTCAGATTTACCTAGTACAATATATTATTGTCATTGTATATATTGTTTTACCTTTTGATTAGAGTTGTATCACAAGTCTTTCATACTATACATTCCATTATTGTCCTTATTGCAATATATAAACATGACTTTTAAGATTGAATTATTTGTTATGTATAAATGTATCAACTATATTATATAAAAGTTCATAAACTATTGATTAGTTTAGTGAAATTACAAATCATAACACTAACAATTATTTCATTTAATGTTGAAATACTAAACTGGACACAATCTATAATTGTAAATATTAAAATTGTACTTAACAAACATTTAGCCCATTACAATCGAGTGTTTTACATAAATTTATTTATGTTGTTACAGTCTATAACTGTAAACCATTTTTAACATTGCCTGTGTATTAAGAAACTTAATACATTGGATGTATGGATGGTCATTTTGTATTCATTTCTGATATTAATATATTAATACACTCATGTCACCATGTCATCTTACAATAGAGGGATGTAATTATCTGTTGTTCTTTTTGTAATAATTTTTTTATTTGTTCCTAATATCCTGTCCTTTTTTTTTTTAACAATTTTACTTTTTTCAAATGTAGAAAACATATATGTAAGGTTTGATTATAACTTTAATAAAAGAAACATTATCATGTCATTAATTTTGTTTTACTTTTCTATCCTTTACATTTTGTTACTTTAAAAACAACACAAGCCTTAGAGACTTAAGCAACTAAACAGGAAACAAACTAATTGTTGCATATATACATAAGTACATATCAGTAACGGCCAGGGATAAATGGAGGCCCTAGGCAAAATGAATTTGGTGGCCCCAAATGAAATAAAAAAAAACCAGCCCAAAAAAAAAATTGCGCAATTTTTAAAACCATGGTTGTCTAAATTGACAAATATCTGAAATTCATATATTGCAAATTTCTGTAGTAGAGACAAAGTTAGACTAGTAAACATGGCCAGCCTGTACATTCTTTAGTTTGAATACACTTTTTTTTTTTTTTTACCTTTTTTGATTTTCAAATAATGGACCTCATTCACCAAGTGTAAACAAACAACATTTAGCGACATGGTTATCTATCTCTTCTATACAAAATACGCAATCCTTAACGTGATGCGTTTTTTTTTCATTGATTTATCAATATTATCACGTGGCTAAATGTTGTTTGTTTACGCTTGGTGAATGAGGTCCATTGTGAGGCAAAGAAAAATATTTTCTACTCGACACTGTGTTGCGATGCATTCACTGACAAAAAAAAATTTCATCTTCTTATCCAGAGATGGTTAGCCTAATTACACTGGTAAATGAAAATGTCTCAAACATGACTGCCTGGTCATGTGATATGGGCTCTTGACTGTTATCTTGATGGTCCCTGGTTTTAACCCTACCCTCTGCTGTCCCCACCAGCCTGCCAGAGGTTTGAGTTAAGATTTATAAATCTTTAATTCTTAAGTAACATCCAAAACAAGCAAAACAAAAACCTTTATTTGAAGAATGATTTTAAATATTGCACTAAACTTTCTTTGTGCTGTGAGAGATTGATGTCTGTAATATTAACATTATGGAATCTATATCCTCTGTTGTCTATGTATGTGTAAAGTACTGAGACTGAGGTCAATACTGTTGTCAGATTAGTATTGCCATTGTTTAAATTGCAGTTGGAACATTTCCCAGTCATACAAATAGCAAGTCACTAGTCACAACCAATATTATCTAGCTTCAATATTTTATAGTGTTTTTCTGGTTGGTATTAGTTAATCTTTTGATGTGCATTTATATGGGGATAAGTCTTTTACTGTTAATTTTAAAGTCTGGAAATACATAAATGTGAAACAAAGTGCTTTGAGTTTATTTATTTTTTTAATTAAAAGCAAATCAGCGAATGATATATTTACATTTGTTAGATCTGGTTTTAGGAAAGGAGAAGTAATAAATGTTAGCTGCTTAAAATTTTTTCTTTGAATGCCAAAGAATCAGTAAATTATTAATGTCTACTTTATCAAAGGGAGTTAAGGGAGAATCTCATATAAACGTGGAAAACACTAGTCACCTCCCTTGAACAGTAATAAAAATTTTTTTTTTTCTGCTGTTTTACGGAACAGTGAATTCAACTTAATACCTCAAAGAATTAGTAGCCTACTCTTATAGGCCTACTGGGCGAAAGAAGAGTAGTTTGAGATAAAATGAGATAACCTGGTATTTAAACAAATCTTACTCACAAAGAGTGCAAGGGGCAGATATTTTTAAAAATTTGCCCCACTTGCATCAAATCTCTCATATCATTACCCACGTTCCTCTGCGTAATAATCGGAGAAATGTCTCGGTAAAAAAATATTAAAACACTAATTAGATGGGATGAATTAATTAACACAAGCGTGCTTTGAAACTAATATTTCATATTGAGGTAGTAATTATCTATTCTACCTCGGCACAAATACCCAAAATACGTACAAGCATCAAATACTTCTGTGATTTTGTACATATGGCGGTTGTGTATTACAGCCAGCCAGAGGCAGCCTTAGCAGAGCGCGGGGCCCTGGGCGAATGTCATATGTGGGACCCTGAGATGAAAGGGTAGACTATATAATCATATCACGTCACGATAACGGACTCGTCCGCCTCTAACGCTGTAGGCCTTATCTTAGTTACAAAATAAACTACCATACGTAAGTACTGCACTATTGGCCTTTTAACTATATAAACTCTAAGTGTTCTCCACCATCTGACTCTGATACGCCCACAAAACGCTTTGTAAAATACATCTGCTCTTGGTGGCTTACATCAAGCGTGCCGTCAAGGATGAGGGGAAAAATGCCATCAGGTCCATAAGCTTATTTGGAATCCTGTATCAAAGGTTCTTGTTGTGAGCCTCGGCGTTCTTATTTCGTCTAAGATGTTCTTGCATGGCGTTGGACTGTTGTTCGTAGTCTCGATGGTCCTGGGTTCATACCCTGCCCGCTGCCATCCCCCGTCGTCCTGCGGGAGGTTTGGGCTAGGAAGTAGCTTCAACTCGGAAGGAACATCCTCTCAACATTTAAAACATTTTACAAACTTTTTAACGTGATTTACAGAAACCTCATACACCTGAATTTTAATTACCAAAATGTTTCCAGTCGCAGCAGCTTTCGTTTGCCTGTTGGCCTCCAGTAGGTATCGTGCCAAACAACTGACCACAGAAAATAAAATGATGTCTTCAGTATAAGAAAAATGTGTACGATAGGACCTACAGTGGTCCATTGATTCGACTTTCTAATGAAAAAATACGTCTGCGTTTTATTGTTGTTCTTTTTTTACACTGAAACATGGGTTTTCTTTGTCCACCTGATGTATATACAGTGAATATAAGTACACAGTAGCAGCAGCCTATTTGGGAAAAAAAAAGAATACGTCATCGTCAAACTTTCCGGATGCTGATTGACCGAAATAACTCTATAGCAAATCAATAAAAAAAACAACTTAAATACGAGCTAGCCCACAGAACCAAACTAGAAATCCTTCTCACACACCCTCGCCCCTTTTTTTGTATGGCGTACTAAATGAACAGTATATTTACTGTATATGTACCTATTATTTTTATACTCTAATACAACATAACAGACCTGTATGACTCTTTATTTACGAAATAAACGATTTTAATTGGTTGTTTCCGGCCGCGTTATTTTTTAAGCCAAGGTGAACTTTTAAAAAGTGAGAGCCGCTCAGAATGTACAGGCTATAAGAGAGTGTCTTTACCAAAACTGAACGGTATTTCGAAACCAAAAATATCATGGTAAGAGCTTACACGGTAATTGGTATCATATAGATGCCAGGAAATATTGAGCAACAAGTCCTAGTTTATGAGAACTGATCTGTTTCTGTCACAAGGCTATCTCCTATTGCGGGTTGCCCCACTTGCCAGCCCCCAAGGCCGCTATTGCAGCTAGCTAATACTTCAGTGATTTGGTACATGTAACTAGCGATAGTGTATTACAGCTAGCTAATACTTGTGTACTTTGGGACATGTAACTAATGTACTAACTAGCTGTTAGTTTTGTGCCTTGGGACAATAAATCTAGCACTAAAGTACTACTAACAGCTGATAAGTGTGCCTTGGGAGACATATCTAGTAGACTAGTACTAATATACTTTGGCATAAACATCTTTCAGAAACAGTGGCGTAGCAAAGTACCAGTGGGCCCAGGTAAAGAATATATGTTGGTTCCCCCCCCCCCCATAAGACAAAGTGTGTGACAAAAAAAATGAGTAGTTTGTAAATTTACCAAAAGGCATTCCGATCCAGCTAGTTTTAAATCGGCTTATATACAAGTACAAAGTGTCATGGCTCATGCAGGCCCCAATTGGTTACGAGCCATGGGCCCAAACGCAATGAAACCTTCACTTGCAATGGTTAAGTCACAGGCCCCCTGGGCCTCTAATGGTCTTTAGCCCGGGTTCATTGAACCTCTGCGCCACTGTTCACGAGCATATTTCCTAACAGCCGCTGAGGGCAATAACCTCATCACGAACTAGACCTTGGCTAACATCACGTAATTATCGGCACATAGATTGATTCACTCCCTCGCGTTCTCCTCCTACTCACCTTACGTTTGAAGAATTCGAATCCTTCTCTAATTAGATCGATAGTTAGGGCGATCTGACCAGCTGACATCATTAAAGCCTTTTCTTTTTTTTTTTTTAAATATACATTTACAAGCAGCTAGTTAAGGATTTGAGCGATGCAGGTATAAGGATTTTAATTTTTTTTTTTTAAAGTGAAGGCTTTGTTTATTTTGTGATCAAATTATCAGTTTCTACGTTATTTCAACAGCGTGGCTGTGTGTGCGTGTGTGTGTATGTATGTGTGTGTATCTGCGTGTGTTTGTGTGTGCGAGAAAGCCAATTACTTATTGAAAGGTAGACGTAGAGAAGGAGAAATATTGGACACACCCTCGTATTTATAATTATTTATGTAGATACTTCTAATAAAATACTTAAGTTGATTTTTTTTTTTAATTTGTAAGTTACTGTTCAGTGCTTTATATATTATAGCTACCTTAATTTTTGGTCTTTTCTCCTGAAGTGTCTATAAGTGTAAATATATATTTAAATGCTTTAAACGAACTGCTTTTAGAACTCGGTTCACCAATGTCTATGAACCCTCGATACCTCTCTCATGTTTTAATAAAGACATTTTTAGTCTGACTAGCCCAATGTGACGTAATGGATTTTTTTTTCCTTTGACGTCATATGGAATGAATTCTTTACATGTAATTCTGAAAAAACTGGGTGCATCAATGACTATGAAACCTCGACAACTTGCTCGTATTGATAAAGGCATTTTTTAGTCTCACTAGGCCTGTGACGTAGTGGATTTTTTTCCTTTGACGTCATATGGAATAAATTCTTAAAATGAAATGCTTAAAGAACACAGTGCAATAATGTTTGTTTGTTTGTTTTACATGTTTCGGATGTTCCTTCAGAGTTGAAGATAGTTTACTTCCTAGTCCAAACTTCCCGCAGGACGACGGGGGATGGCAGCGGGCAGGGTTTGAACCCTAGACCGTCGATAAATTCGAACGACAGTCCAGCGCGCAAACCGCACGACCAGGCAGCCATCCGATGGTCAAAAGTAATAATGTTTCAAAGATTCATTGCCGTAAATTAGAATAACATCTAGGAAATTTAGTCTCTAGTCTGAGTGAATATTAAATAGTTTTAAAACGTGTGTATGTTAAAATGTTGTGATAATAGTCTCTCGACTAATTTGGTCCAGCATTGCTACAAATGTTGTGATAATAGAATCTTGACCAATTTGGTCCTGCATGGCTACAAATGATGTGATAATAGACTCTTGACCAATTTGGTCCTGGATGGCTACAGATGTTGTGATAATAGACTCTTGACCAATTCGGTCCTGCATGGCTACACATTTTGTGATAATAGACTCTTGACCAATTCGGCCCAGGTAAAGAACCATTAGTGAATGCCGAGCAAACTACCCGGTTACTTAGTGGGAAAGTGTTCACGACTTTTTGATTCCGTTCAAATAGTACGAACATAGACAGACAGATAAAACAATAATTGGACTTGCCACGACCACGAATACTGAAATAAGATAAATGCCGAAATGAGATAAAGGGAATATGGGCCGTCGAGTTAGCAGGGTTAAGGCTTGTCGGTTGTTTTGGGACCGATCTAAATGAAGTCAGCTTGGCACCGATTTTTTTTATTTTTTTTTACACGTTTCATTCTTCAGAATTAAAGATTATTATATCCTAGCCCAAAACTCCAGCAGGATGGCGGGGGATCGTGGCTCGAACCCGGCACCATCGAGCGCATAGTACACAATCAGGCACACTTGCCAGACTGCTATCATGTATCCATAGTAATCCTGCATCTTTTCTATAGCATAATATTTCTTTCGTTTAAGAGTTGGCACCTAGTCAAATATTAACTATTTAGACCACTTAGAAAGTATTTGGGCTGTAGACCAACAATTAAGAATCAACGGGATAACATAGCATGCAACTGATAAGCGGAACAAAAATGTTGGCTGGAACTCTTGCATGAAATAAATGAAATACCGAAATAATAAATAGGAACAGATACAAATTGTATACAAAATAATAGACCAATTGTAGTGATACCAATAAAAATTCTTGTATTTATAAATAATAACAACAAACAATGACAAAAAAATCGTTAAGATTGTCTTATGACCAACAAGCTACACATATTTAATAAGTATCTAATACCTACAGTTCAAAATCTAATGCCCTTCCGGTTAAAGAGTTTAAACAATCGAAAAGAGACGAAAGAAGGTAGTAACATTAACAGTATTAGTAATGTTATAACTGCATGGGCGTAGCTAGACATTTTCCATCTTTTGGGGGCCCGGGAGGCTTGGGCTCTTTGGGGGCCCCTGCATTTTGCGTAATATTTAATTTTTAATGTAAAAAACATTCATTAGGAGGCCCCCCCCCTCAAGTGGGGGCCTGGGGGAGATTTTGAAATTCTCCCCCTCCTCCCCCCCACTGTATAATAACTGACCATTTCCTTTTCCCATCTTATGACTATTTTGCAGACATTTCTTTGCCCTTTTTTTTACAGGATCAAAAGACCGGATGTAACCAGTAGATACATTTTAATAGTTATACAAACAATTCATTGCTATGTGTCTCCGCTTAGCAACAGACCAGCCAGGATCTTATAACAAATCAATGGAGTTGTTTTGGAAATCAAAAACCTTTCATTTAAATGGCAGAAAAATAAATATTTTATTCAAAGGCTTAAAATGGTCGATGATATAAAAAGTCAATTAAATATCTTTTATTCAAAGGCAAAAACATTGCATTTACCAGACAAGATTGAAAAAAAACACACTTTCAAACAGAATTATACAATTACATTTTAATAAATAAATTTTGGTAACATACGTCAATAACATTCTAGAATACTGTTAGAAAAAACAATTACAATAAAAAAGGTTAGATTGGCAGCACAAGTTGAAAATAACAGACTACGACTAATCACCGGTGAACATGATACATTTTTTTTACAACAGTCTCAAATAAATAAAGAACAAGTTGCTAATAGATCACTTCGGAAACATTTTTAGAACCTCGATAAATTATTGAGGCAAGGCTGACAACTACCAAATCTTAAAGCGCCAAGAGCCTGACATTTTACATTAATCCAGTCCTTAATATCACCTGTCAGTATCTGAGGTAGTCTAGCCACAGCTTTTTGGTTATATCTTTTAGTTTCATTCAATTGAGCTAGTGGTAAACAAAAATCTGTGACAATGTAAAGCTTCAATATATAACCTTGTACTTTCATACTTTGTATTCTCTCTCTCTCTCTATCACACACAACATAATAATCTTGCCATGAACAATAGTGCCTTTGTTTTCAGTAAATATCTTATGTAAACAAATGCTTGAAAGAAGGGGGTGGTGTAGGTAGAATAAAGGGGGAGTTTATCCAAACCAAGGGCGCTCATCGCAAAACTTTTTTAAAAAATAACCGCCCTGCTTGCAAATTAAATTAAAAAAAAAAAAAATTTACTGCAAGAGGTATGGTTTGGAAAGATGTTCCAAGGTGAACTGCGGGGTAGTAGGATCGTGTAACCTACCGAGGTCAAGGCTGCCCATGATCAATGTTTCGAAAAACAAAAAGACTTTAAAACGCTTTTCATGACGGGGATGGGGCGCGGTGGCTGAGTGGTTAACCTGAGACCCAGGGTTCGAAACTCGGCGAAGAATGGGATTTAGAATTTCGGGATTTTTAGGGCGCCCTTGAGTCCACCCAACTCTGGCCACATGGCACTCTGCTCATTAACCGTTGGCCAAAGAAATAGATGACCTCAACATCTCTACCCTATTATACCAACTATTTCAACAGTAGCGAAGCATGGGTATTAGCTACTATAGTATACGAATACGACTTGTTTGTAAGCCTATTATTCTTTTTGATGCAAAGAATATTGTGCCATTATAAAATCTTTCCGAAAGCTGTACATGGATAAAAGTCATGAAGAAATCATTCTTACTCTTTGGCTAACTAGCACACTAAAAAGGAGACAAGGTTTATACATAACTATACATTGTGAATACTTGATTGTCATGTGCTGCACGTAAAACATATTTTAAAAAATAATAATAAACTAATAACCACCAATACACTCAATTGAACATATTGAACCATTGGAAGGAGCAGATCGATGGAAGTGAATGATTCACAAATTAAGCAGTTTGTAAGAAGATCGATAAGATCTTCAAACAAAGAATTGAGATGATTCAATAAATAGAAATTATATTAAATCGTTACCTGGCCACTTAATTTGACCTTACACTAGGACTATACAAGGCTGAAATCCATATATCCAGATAACACATTCACGAGGTACCCTTTATTTATTAGATAAGACATATACAAGGGGTAACTTGCATACATTCAGATAAGTCACATACAAGATGGTAACTTGCATATATGAAGATAAACATATACAAGGGGTAACCTGCATAGATTTAGATAAGTCACATACAAGATGTAACTTGCACTTGCATATATGAAGATAAACATATACAAGGGGTAACCTGCATATATTCAGATAAGTCACATAAGAGATAGTAACTTGCATATATGAAGATAAACATATACAAGGGGTAACCTGCATACATTCAGATAAGTCACATAAGAGATAGTAACTTGTATAGATAAACATATACAAGGGGTAACCTGCATATATTCACACTTAGACACATACAAAATATAGATTGAATATAATCACACATAAAATATACAGGGTTTAGGAAACACAACGATCAATATTGCGTACATTCTGTATACATTCTAATGAAAACTCACATGTAGTCTATATACATTCTAACGAACTATTCACTATATTCACTGGTAGCCTGTGTATATTCTCACAAAGAATATAAGAGTAACATTCTGTAGCATGTATATATTCACACAATGAATATAATTACAAAAGAGCTATAGTACCACAAAGTCAATTACTCTGAAAGATTTTGTAGCTATAATTGTATTAACAATAACACAACATTCAACAAACGTAGTCATCTAATTTTATGAAAATAAGAATGTGCTATTGGTCAAAAGTTCCGAATCAATTTTCTTGGCCAGGCAGTCGTAGTGTAATGTCGTGTTGTATCGCTCCACTGCTGCTCCAGACAACGGTGACTTCGCATCAAGCGGCATTATTTTGACAGCATCACGGGAAGACAAGGAAGGGTCCTCGCGGAAATAGTTGAACGGGACCATGAAAAAGGACAAGTCGGTGCCAACAGTTCCTGTGGTGGGCACGTTCTCTGTTTGCGGGATGTGATAGCTGCCCATAGTGACCCAAGCAACAAGATCCTGGAAATATAGAGACAAAACTTCAAAACATGGCATAGAAAATATATGTGTGCCGTGTTGCTCGTTCGTTGGTTTGTAGGTTCAAACATCTGGCGTAATTAAACCGATGTAGGCATATTACATTCTTAATATTTAACTTGAATTAAACTCAGAACAGATTTACTTTTTAAACCAACTGGAATAAAATGTCTATTTATAAATTTACATAGATTTAACTTGAAATAAGATATAGTAGTAAAATAAATTAAATGATAATTTAAACTAAATCTAATTCCCAACAAAAAAAAGTCTTTACTGTCTCATGTCTCTGGTTCGCCCCCTTTGAGCTATCACACCAGTGCTATACATTCAATTCAGTTACGCAAGACCACCTCGTGGTTTCATCAGAAACTCTCCAACCTGCACAATCAAAACATCCGCCCTACTTTCCACATGATGACATCATACACACACACATACTTTAATCTTCTATCTTATAAATTACTGACGTTACTTCATATAGCTTTAAATAAAAAAACACAGCTTATTAATACTTCCTTCATTTTGTACTCCGGATACACCAAATAAAGCGAGTTATTTATAGTTCTTCCGCCATGTCTAAAAATCTCTGATTAGGAGATGAGTTTTGTATGAGTTTTGTGAAAGTTACCATGCATAGAAAGGTAAGTCTAATTAGCTACCATGTTCACTTCACTTTCAGTTTAACCCTACTGATAAGTTGATCAACATCTCATATATATAGAGAAAAAATGCCAGAGCATTTATTTTAAGATCCATTAACAATAAATACATTTTTGTAGTACATGCTTCTAGACTCAGGGACAGACTTTAAAATGCTTGTGCCGTGTGCAAATAGACAAGGTAGTCCAATTTATTACCAATTATGAAGGCCCCGAAGCGGAAAGGAATTCCCGCCAGGTTCCGTTTCACTTTCTCGAGGTTTGAATCGAGTACTGCTAAGTACTGTACAATAGTAAGTCACTGGTCAGTTACTGGCTTGGGTTTCTTTTTCCTTTATCGTATTTTTTTTTCAAAGACGCCACTCCATCGCTGACCGAACGCAAAAAAGCAACGCTTGTGCTATTGGCTTTTTATACTGTTTTACTGTGGCTGTGATTTTCTAATATAGAAAGTAGAATGAAAGGAGTATGATGTATGTATGTATGTATGTATGTATGTATGTATGTATGTATCTCTGTTAAAGAACGAAACTTTTTAATAAATCAGCTAAAGCCGTTTTCGCAGTATTTTATATTTGCTATGAATATGCCGGTTAAACTGGTAAACCCATTTTCACACTCTTTTATTTTCGAGCTAAATTTAAAAACAAAAATGTTAAGGGAACATTCGCCATGTTTGGCATAGATCTCAATCCAATCCACAAGATTAGAAATACCCTAACTTACGCCCGCAGGCCGTGGGTCATATCCGGCTAGTAGGGCCTATTTGATAAATTCACGATATAGTAGATCTACATGATAAGTGTATTAAACTGCTTCTACATTTAATTCCGAAACCCCCACCGCTTCGTTCCCCAACGGGTTGTGATGGTCCACCAACGGGTACGGTGGCACATTATAGGCATATGGAGGGCCCCCCGTGGGCTCGGCCTCCAGCCTCGCATGGGAGGAGTAACTCATGTCGTTGGCTCAAGGCACTGTGTCCTGCGTCCTGACGGATGTGATTACATGATCATCTAGTCGCTGGGGGACTCCAGGGGTTGGTGAAGAGCCGATTCCTCATCCTGGCCACGGGATAAAAACCTTTCCCTGGTCACGTGGTTCATAAAAGGGATGCGGAAATCTCGAACCACAAAGGACATCTGATTCTACATTTAATTACCAAATATTTAAAGAATTATAAGTTCAACAAAAAGGCTTACAGTAGTCAAACATTGCAGCCAGTATAGTGCAGTCCATAGACTGCCATAAATCTGGGTGCATCCACCTGAGATGGCCTCTTTCCATTCATCACATGACCTATACGCGTTTGACGTAAAAGGGGGTCAGCTAAAAATAGACTTGAACTGGCTACGAATGTATATCAACAGAGCTTGCATCATCGTGGCGCTGTATATATTATGACCTCTGTTTATTGTCCTATTTCTTATCCTATGCCCTCCTTCTCTATCATATATTGATATTAATGATTGCATCACTAGTAGTAAAGGAAAAAAAAAAGGGAGAGAGTGGCTTGGTTGGTGGATCTTAGATCTTCTTTAAAAAGAAAGCATTCATATTAATAGGATTTTTTGCTTAGTGGTAGGAAGAAAAAAAAAAGGGGGGGGATCGTTTAATGTTGGGGGGATTTGATAATTAGTGGAAAAAGCGTTGTAGTATTTTGTTTTTAATTATCATACCTTCCAAGACACTCAAAACCTCATGAAACAGTAGAGCAGTGCTTCCCAAATTGTATTCCGAGGACGCCAAGTGTTCCGCGAGGCCTGAATAGGTGTTCCATGAAGTACTTAAATAATTAACTAGTGGGCCGCCACGTAAATTAATCTCTCTAAAAAAAATAAGCGAAAGGTTCCACTAAATACTCAGAATGGGTCACGTGTTCCATTAAGGAAAACGTCTGGGAACCACTACAGTAGAGGGAAATCACTCTGGCCGGAACTGTAGGGAGAGAAGAACCTGAACAAACTAGAAAGACAAATTTATTTTTAAGGGCATTTTAGACCAATAGCTTGTTGGCGGGTCGCACAGACCTGTGACGTGGCAATGAGCTATTGGTCTAAACTACCCACACGTTGTGACGTTGCAGGTCAGTGTTCTGGCCTTCTATGACGATTCTTCTCGGCTGTATGTAGGCACCAGAAACGTGCAGTTCTGCTCAAGATAAAGGAAAACGCTTGTAGCAGGTATCTGTTCCGGACCCTGCTTGTGGAGAGATTCCTCACACTATACCCATAGCTGGTTAAGAGTGCGTGAACGTACAAAGGACCTCATTCACCAATCGTAAATAAACACATTTAGCCACGTCATAATATTGATAAAACAATGAAAAATACGTATCACGTGACAGCCTTTATTGATTACATAATAATTTGTATAGAAGATATATAGAATCACGTGGCTAAATGTTTTTTTTTTTTTACGATTGGTAAATGAGGTCCATTGTTTTATTCTAGAGGAGGGTCACAGAAAAGTCTTTTTTTTTAATTTAAGGTATAGCTTATATACATTTATTCCCCATTTTTTCTCAATGAAGATACGTTATTAAGTTGAAGTTTGAATAACATTTACTTGTGAACATTTATTATACCTTGTATCATGTAGAATAGTAGATTATTGTAGATGTTAGCTAGGTTAGGAGACACATTCTAAAACACACATCATTCAAAAAAACATTTTTCTGCAATTTCGATTTCCTTTAATTACGACGAATCGGCGAAAAATCTGATGCTATATTTAGTTTTGTAAGGCCTTGCTATGACGAATTGTTATTGACGCGCAAAGAATAGCATTTAGGGCAGCGGTTCTCAACCTTTTAAGCTCGGCGACCCCTTTTTTACAATCCCCCACTCTGCCGCGACCCCACACTAACACACACACATATAGCAATAGAAGAATAGACAAAATACAATTTATATTTTCGATGGTCGACGCCTGACCAATCGTCAATCGATCCCGAAAGGGGTCGCGACTCACAGGCTGAGAACCCCTGATTTAGGGACTATCTTAGTGCTTCATTTAAATCTTCGTTTCCCGTCTACCTAGTGAGGGACTAGAGTTTTGTTTTCATAAGGAGCAATCTGTGTGAGTTTCAAACCAACGATTCAAGATCAGGATACTATCTCTTAGAATATTCCTTCACTTCCTACAAATAACGTGTTTTCTGCAATGTATGAGTTAGTTCAAGAATGAAACTGCCTTGGTGTTACGAATTGTGTGTGTGTATGTATGTATGTATGTATGTATGTATGATATCGATGGGAGGAGGTTAGCGATTGGTTGTGAATGATGAAACATAGTTGGCATTGTCGTCACTTGGTCTTGTATAGCGGAGACGACTATAGAACGTTAGACTGAAAGGTTGTGTTATTGTAATGAGTTAGACTTTGTTAAAGAAAATTATTGCTAGTCTACTACAGTTTTTTTTTTGCATCTCATTTCAAATTGATTTTTTATATTATAAATAAAGTTCTATTTAGTTTTGTTCAGAAAAGGAAGTTATTCAAGTTATTTCAAGTTTTTTTTTTTAGTTTAGATATATAACGCCTACAAAGGTTTAATTGTCTACCAGCAGTTTTGTGCCACAAGTCAACGACTGATAACAACTCTAAGCTTACCCTAATTTTAATAGCAATACATTTGTATGTCCAGGTTAGTTTTTTTTAACGTAATTTGTCTAATGTCTTTTAAATAACATAAACGCATGAACAATCACATTCAAACATACGTAAGAAGACACACGCTCTTTACATCATTGAATCTTTTAAGGTCAAAGTTCAGTTTGAGAACGGGTGCAACATTATCTCAACCCAACTTTTCCTCCCCCATGCTTAGAATTAAAGTAATTATGAGAAGCTTACCTGGTCTACAATGTTTTCATTATCCTCCCAGAACTTTGTGAAGTTGACCACAGGATCCTTGGCGTCCCACATGGCGAACATAGAGCTGCTGCTTATTTCGTCGTCCTTCTGTTTGGTCACGGCCATCTGGTGTCGTCCCCAGGAGACGGACGGCTCGAACCCCGTGTCTTCCTCAATGATAGACTTTGTCATGCCTTTATGTATAAGTCTGTAGGCGGGGGTGTGGCCCAGCGGAGTCGGATCATTCTTGTAAAAAAGTAAATTTTTAGGGTGCTGAAAGTCAAAATTATAGAGTGCCTCTTTTTCAGTTCGTTTGTCGTCCTTGATGAAAAAGTTTTGGGAGTGGGCGTTGTGGGGATCGTGTGACCATTGGTTCACTTTCCTCTCGTGACCTATATTCATTGTCTGAAAGCGATTGTCCGTACCCTTGACGTCAATGTCGGCCTTAAAGTGAAAAAGATGGTGATGAAGACCGGCGACGACAGTGTCGCTGATGCGGGTGCCGTACTTTTCTTCCTCTGGGTAATAGAAGCTGGCTGCCAGGTACCCAGTGGCGCTAATCTTGACTTCGACTCCGCCGTTGTTGTGAAAGATAAAGTCTAGGATGTAATCGTAGTTTATAATGCAGATGTAGACCCTGACCACCAGAACGTAATCGACCAGGCCGCTATAGAACGCGCCGGACATTCCGTAAGCGCGATGACGTCGCAGAAGAGTCCCCGTATTGTGCTCAAAGATGCACACCGACTTCTCCAACTGCTTCAGACCGCCTTCATTCGAAGTGTACGCCATGACGTCCAGCAGGGTACCGTGGTCTGGACAATCTACGCCAGGCATCATCCCTCGCAGACGAGTACCAAAAAGCCCAGCACTGTCTGCGTAGTAGAGCATGCTGGCGGCGGGGGTGTGTCCGGAGTAGAGAACGGCGATCTCCTGCATGCTAAGTTCATAGATGATTCTCTCGCTCTTGTAACGAATATCAAACAGCTGCGCCCCTAGAGTTGGAGACACTCGTATATGAAATCTCCAGTCCATGTAGTTAACTTGATTCCCATTAACCGTGTACCTCGGGCCCGATGGCTGCCTCTGCTGAGGAGGAGATTTCAAGTCTTTGGGCACCGCTTCACCTCGCAGGTACACAGCACTATACTGCTCCTCCACTGATGTATGCGGGAAGGACAGTCTGGTTTTGTTAATGGTACCCTCGTTGTAACGGTAAGAGAGCTCGTCCAAATTAACAAAATGTTGATTGGCGTAAAACACATTCTGTATCTCCCATCTGCTAGGATCAACATCTGTGGTATCAACCAGAAACTGAAAGTCTAGAGGATGCAACGTGTAGAACTCAATGTCGTAAGCAAACCAAAACCAAGACTTTCGGCGCCCTTCCTCCAGGAAGCCGCTACTAACAGGAGTGATCAAAAACCTTAAACACTGCTTCCCACAGTTCGAGAGTGTTGCGTTGTAACTTTCTTTCAACAAGCTCGCTATCTTCCCCATAATTTTAGGTACGATTGCTTTGTAGAAAGCTTTTATTTCAAATTTTGAGAATGGTCTGTATGTATACGGAATGCTTGTTTTCCTAGAGCTAGACGCCATCAACGATATATTGTAAGGCTTCGGTAAAGGCCCTACAAGATATTCTTCTACCACTGGGGCACTCTGGTTGCCTTTGAAAATATAAGCTCTGGCCATTCTTGTTGGAGTACGCCCATGAGAGAAAAAATTGAGAACATCTTTCTTCGGCGGAAGAAACATTTCTATCACATGGATATAGTTGCTGTTGATCCCAGCCTTGCTAGGATGGGTCAGTTTTAAATTGGGCTGCGCAAAGAGAAAGTCGACGACATTTTGAATCTCTTCCTCCCGAAGTTCAGAAAAAGGATTCAAGCTTCCCCTGTACAGCTCCATGGCATCACCATCTTGTATTGCCTGACATCTGGGCTTGTGTGTATAGGGATGTTTGAAAGTGTAGACAATGATTAGGATGCAGGTAACAAGGGTGACGATAACAAGTGCACAACACGTCAGCAGAGTTAGCACCGGAAGTCTCAGACATTTCTTAGGGTATTTTTTGATTTGACTACATTGAGTCACATACCTGAAAAAAAAATTAAAGTAGGTTTTAAATAACATGTTTATTTACTTGACTAGACTCACTAGAGTAACACCTTTAGTTAAATCACAAAATTTAGAAAGCCTTCAGGATAGAAGACTTCAAAGTAAAGTAGCAATTATACATAAAACACTGATCCATAATCTTCAAATGCAAAAACAAAATTTAATAAAATACTCAGAAAGACACAAAAATAAAGGCACAATCCTCATCCCATATGCTAGGACAAATTTGAACAAATACCCCTTCTTCCCTAGTGATATTAGAGCATGGAATGGGTTGCCTGAGCTAGCCAGGAAAACCAGTGACCTGGCAGATTTTATGTCATTGATTAATATGCATGACTGAATGCATAACGCATAGGACGTAATCATCTTCTTTTTTGAAGTAACATCTGTATTATATAAGATAAATGGATATTGTCTTAATAGTATTTTCGTTTCACACACACACAGAATAATTTAAGTTCAGGAGAAATTGTCTATTTAGATTTTTTTTTTTTACAAGGCTTACATTAACTCTGTCTGGTAAAATGTTTGTACACGTTATTTCTCCCATACATAATCTCGAATCAAGCTGAAATTTTGCACAATTATTTTTTGTTTACCTGACAACACAAGAATCAATAAAAAAAACGAATTAGTTAATTAATTATTTTGTTAGGTATCTCAAACAAGGGAAATAATTTGTATTTGACTGAGTGGTAGTATGAGCTGAATTCATCCCCTTAGTCGTCTGAGTCTTAGTGATTACAACATGATAGGACGAGGCTATAGAAACAATAGATAACTATACGAGCTTCCATGCTCATAAGCTCTTCACTAGCAGAGTGGTTACCGTGTCGGCCTAAGAAGCCTGAAAAGGCCTGAGTTATGATTCAGGTCGCTCCCACTTTTTTTTTTTTAAATTTGTCTAAATGCTTTTTTATTGTTAGTCTACAGGGATGGCCAACCTATGGAGCATGCGCCAAAAGTAGCGCATTGCATGATAACAAGTGGCGCACTACACCCCAGAGATGATACAACGAAAAAAATGTCTGATGGTAAAAAAATAATAAATCCGATTTGCGGAGACTAAGGGGAATTAAACTCATGAGCTACTAGGCTGTCAAAGAGACCGACATGTTTTAATACTCATAGGCTCCAAACCCAGAACACGAAAAGGGAAGGATATTGCTTCAGATTTTTAAAGTATTAGTAATCAGGTATGTAATCAAAGATCTTTTTCTTTTCTTTACTTATTGGACTTAGACTCCTTTTTGTTAATTACGGTCTCCTACTATAGATATTAACTTATTAACTTCCTTTTTTCTCTTATCGTCTCATTGTGTTTTTGTTTTTTTAAATAATACTATTATTATTATTTAATAGCAAAGACATACTACATAACTATTGAAACCCTCAAAGACAGAAAAATGATAGAAGGATTAGCATAGCTAAAACTAAAGGATAACCAACCAAAAATAAAAGCTAATACACACCAACACTTACACACTAACACATGCATGACCGCACCCACATAACAGATAGGTACTGAAACCATCAGGTGTGATGGATTATTCAGAGCCACAAATATGATATGAGAATAGCATATCAAAAACTAATACATAGCTAACCGGGAATAAAATACACATATATACTTACACATTAATTAATACATGCATAACCATACCTACATACTCTTCATACATATATAAACACAAATAAACACACATTTCTTTTCATCTACATTAAAATAAATAACACAATATCAAATATGACCAACCCCATTTCTGGAATACTGCTCGAGTATTGTACAACCATTTAAAAATCAAACTAAATAATTCTCTATCCTAAAATCAATAATTTCCCTAAATGTCAATTCTAAGTAATCAAACATCTTATTATTGCCTCATTGTTTTTTTTTTTTTTTTTTTGTAGGAAACCTCAGGATTTACGCTATTCTTTTTTTTTTAGAATTTGAGCTATTCTATTTAGCTTTTTTTTTTTTTAAAGGAAACCTCAGAATTTGCGCTATTCAGTTTTAGCTTTATCATCATAGGAATCCTTGGGCCTTAGGCCTCTTTTCTTTGCCTCTTTGTGGGCTTTATGTGCCTCTTTAATGTTATAATTTACAAAGTAGCATTAGATCTAGTAATGAAATGTGCGATATTTTTTGTCTTATTATACTATAATTGAATAAACTTATATTTGGTAGAAATGTGTGTTTTTTTATGTACTGAAAAAAAAATACAGGGACTCTGTATAAGAAATAGTCCATTATTACTCAAATTGAGCTGAGAACAAACTACAAACTCAATGAAATAAGATACAGGATGCTTTAACTCGAAAATGTCCAAATATTTCCCAATTTGTCTGTGATTGCATGTCCCTGAAACCTGGCAACCTGACAACCTGGCAACCTTTTCGATTGGTTTCGTTAGGTTCATCCTGTTCTTCCCCAAAAAACAACAACAACAAAGCAGAAATATGAACCAAAATAAAAGCAGAAAGTGATAGGAAGCTTCAGTTGAATGAAATGTGGGAAGATTAGTTCTTTTCATTTCGAGTCCATAACGGCTATCAATAGCCATTTGTTTGTGAGCGCAAAATGTCTTGGAGAACAGAAGTGATCTTTTCAGACATGACATAAAACAGGAAGTGGAAATAGACGAAAAACAAAAGATTATGTCCGACTCTGATTTTCGTGTGGTCAAGAAAAAAGAGGATATAAAAGAGGCGAAATCTCTTTGTTAAGAGAAGTTGTGCAAGAAGCAATACTTGAAGCAAAACTTGAAGCAATACTTGAAGCAATACTTGAAGCAATACTTGAAGCAATACTTGAAGCAATACCTGAAGCAATACTTGAAGCAATACTTGAAGCATCCTACGACATTGTATAATCGTTTCAACCTGTCACAGTCTCAGTCGACATTGCCTGATTTAATGTTCACGTCATGTTAAGAGGTTAAAAGACACGTGGAATTCCTGATGTAGAAAACAGGAAGTAGAATGAATAAAGTTGACTTTGAGTTCAGTCAAGTAAGACAAGTGGTATCCTTTAGACCGGGTGGTCAAGTATATTTCGGCCCGGGACGGACAGTAGCGACTTAGAAAAGTCGAGCAGTATTAACAGTATCTTTTGGGCAGTTGATGAAAGTGTTCCTTTTGAGATATGTATTATTATTATGGATTATTCTGTACAGTGTTACCCGCTGAGATGCGGACGTAATGTGTAATATACTCTAGA
The DNA here is from genome assembly GCF_947242115.1 of Biomphalaria glabrata. NCBI lineage: Eukaryota > Metazoa > Mollusca > Gastropoda > Planorbidae > Biomphalaria > Biomphalaria glabrata. The sequence continues at coordinate 9,836,697 of NC_074711.1, read as the reverse complement.
GACTTTAACGTATTGGATATTTTTGAAGCCACTGTAATGCGGATAGGATTTTCTTGACTTGTAGCACTAACAAAGAGTGCAGTATTGTTGTAAAAAAAACAACTTTATATTTGTCTGCTGAAACGGACTTAAGTCAGTTTGTAGTGTATATAATTGTCACGTGTCAAGAGTACTCCAGGAAGCAAGAACCCAGCATTCCACGACATTCGCATTCTTCAACATTGTACCATTTGACTTCATTTACACTACATTACACTAAAAAAATCATATCCGGGATTTAATGGGGATATTTCAGCAAGAAACGAAAAGATCCGTGTCAGCATTGATCTGTACTTTTAACTGCTTAGAATGTTTTAAATGTTCCATTTCTACAGAAGAATCAAATATTCTTTGCTATAATATCAATTACTATTTCATACTCAGGGAGTTTCTAGTCGGAAAATTTTTTTAAAGAAAATATCCTTGACATGGGATAGTCTCTTGGGGTGGGGAGATACAAACAATGTCTGTATGTTCATCTTGTGACGTCCTCGTGTTCCAAATTCCCAGACCGTGAAACAAGGATATTTGTTTTCACAGGAATGTTTAGCGTTCTTCTGTGGTTATCTTATTTTGTAAAAACTAAACATTATATTCTAGAAATATAAAATGTGTGGTCGAATGAGAAGACTGAGATTGGGGTATAACAGAGTGTTAAGTCTAGGGCGAACGTGCTGTATTTTTTTTTTTAATTAGTCGAATGTTGGACGCTAAATTATGTTAATTTTTCGACCATGTCGGGGTGGGTTTAGGGGGGGGGGGCTTGGAAAATGTTTCATGCTCTATTGGAAACATAGATCACTGCGTGGTCGTGTGGTATGCAAACTGGATTGTCGTCTCGATGGAACCAGGGTTTGAAGCCCGCCGGCTGCCATCCATCCACCGCACTTCTGATAGATGTTTGGGCTAGGATATGAGAATCATTAACGCTAAAGGAGCAACAAAAACATGTACAAACAAACATGTTCCGATTTATAAAGACGAACTGAAAAACTGATCAGGGCCGCCGCTACCTATTGTGCAATGTGTAGATTGCACGCAGGCGGCCGAATGTAGGGGGCGGCCAAATCATTATCTCAAGTTTACCTTAATTTTTTAAATTTTTAGTTTAGTAAGAAAACAAATACTCAGATTTTAATATTTGATATAATTTCTAATTATTCCATTATCCTTGAAAACTATTTTTAAAAAAACGTTATTCGTACATAAGATACTATGATAGACATTAAGAGTGATACAAGATACTATAATAGACATTTGAGAGTGATATAAGATACTACAAAAAACATTTGAAAACATTTGAGTGACATAAGATACTATGATAGACATTTGAGAGTGATACAAGATACTATAATACACATTTGAGAGTGATACAAGATACTATGATAGACATTTGAGAGTGATACAAGATACTATGATAGACATTTGAGAGTGATACAAGATACTATAATACACATTTGAGAGTGATACAAGATACTATGATAGACATTTGAGAGTGATACAAGATACTATGATAGACATTTGAGAGTGATACAAGATACTATAATACACATTTGAGAGTGATACAAGATACTATGATAGACATTTGAGAGTGATACAAGATACTATGATAGACATTTGAGAGTGATACAAGATACTATGATAGACATTTGAGAGTGATACAAGATACTATTGTGGACAACGTTTCAACTACTTTCAACTTGATCTGAGAATAGGAAGTGAGAGATATAACTTGTATAAAATTCGCACCAGAATGTCCAGACAGCCAAACTGAGTGAGGTAATAACAAAAATGCATTCCCTAAAAAACCTTACAGAAATGTAAAACTATTCCCAGGTGTGAAGAGATTGCACTAACAGTAGATCAAACCTAAAGATATTGAACAAGTACACATAGCCGAAAGGTTACCAACCCTGAAACTTACGTGCGTAATGTAGCTAAGAAAATTAATGATTATTTTCTTAACAAATAAAAATAATAATTTTTTTCTTATGAAATTAATTGGAGAAAAGATCAAGTTAGTCACGTGTGTTTTATTTTTGTATTTACTTGTGGACCTGGCAAGATTTACTTTTGCTTTCTTCTTCTTTTGGAACTCTATCATTCTCTCTCTCTCTCTCGTTCTCACTCTAGTTCTGTCTCTCATTCTGTCTCTTATTCTCTCTCTTTCATTCTGTCTCTCTTTCTGTTTCTCTCTCTCTCTCTCTCTCTCTCCTCTCTCTCTCTCTCTCTCTCATTGTCTTTCTCATTTTCTCTTTCATTTTCTCTCTCTTCTCTACCATCTCTCGCCACAATCTATTAATATATTGACAGTTAACCATGGGCGTTGCCAAATTTTTTTTTCGGGGGCGGAGGAAATTATTTTTCTCCCCCCCCCCCATATAAAATCACATAAACACACACGTAATTAATCTTTAGTATATTGTGACCTTTCATTTTTGTTTTCGGAAGACGTTTATTGTGCCCTAGAATAGGCCCTGTGACGGTTCCCCCAGCGGGGCCCCGGCGTCAAGCACTACTTCCGGTATTTATAACCAAAAAATGCATATTCTGAGGTATCTACAGCACATTATCCTGCCATAAAAAATTAAGTTCAAAAACCAAATCTGTTATTCACAGCGACTGGTAGAAATTTGTAACCCCTCTTGGCTACGCTTATGTAATTAGGTGACTGTAGTTTACTTTAGATTTATATCGAAAATGAAGTTTTTTCGTCAAAACCATCTGTTGGGGGTTGTTAAACTTAAAATCTCTGGGTTTTTTTAAACAAACTAAAAAAAGCCCTTAGCTACGCTCATAGAATTGTAGTTTGCTTTACAATAATATTGAAGAGTTATTTCTTAACCTTAAAACTCTCTGTAGGGGGTTTTTAAACTCAAAAACAATCTGGAGGGAGTTATAAACTGAAGGAGTGGGGTATACTCAAAACCCCCCAAAGCTGAGCTCATAGAATTTTGTAACTGTATTTTGCTTTAATTTTATATTGAAGAGTTGGTTTTTAGCTTAAAACCCCACAGGAAGGAGGTTTCAAACTCAAAACCCTCTGGATGAGTTTTTTAAACTTAAAGCCCCTTTTGGCTACTCTCATAGAATCTGGTGACTGATGTATGCTTTAGTTTTATATCGAAGAGGGGGTTTTATAGTTTAAAAATTTTGGAGGGGTTTTAAACTCAAAATCGTTATTGGCTATGCTTATAAAAATTGATGACTGTCCTTGGCATAATTTTTTGTTTTATAGAAGAGGGAGTTTTAACCTCGAAACCCCCTGGAGGGGGATTTGAAACTCAAAATCACCCTTGGCCGCGCTGGGGCAACTGACTGTTTAACATTAAAATATCATTAAAAAACAAAGAAACAAACAAAATAAATCAAAACAAAAAATTTGTCACAAAATCCCCCCGGGGGGGGGGATTTCATTTTAGGGAGGGGGTAACCCCAAAGTTTCCACTCTCCCCCTCCCCGCTACGCCTATGCAGTTTAACATTACAAAATGTTGACTATACAATGGTTCAGTTAAATATAGAAATTCTTTCCAAAATTAATTATTGTATCTATTAAATATGAATTATGGTGAAGTCGCTATATATACACAAATGTATCTAAATGTAACAAAAGTATTCTTATGTCATGTACCTTTAATTTTCAAATGACAGGCAGAATGTAGTCGTTTGCAGTGTAACTACCATATTAAAGCCATATCAGCCGTTATAGATATATGTCAACGAAACAATTACTTATATGTCGCATTATATATTTATGCATGGCTTATAATTGTCAAACATTCTTATAAATAATATGAGAATTTCATCTTCGGATAAGGACTTCTCATAAAAATGCATATTTTCAAAAGCATTATCTCCCCTTCTTTCTAAAAATAAATACGCCATTTTTAGACCCTGACCCCCAAAGATTTATGTTTCCTGCTTTCGACGCCCACGCTTACCTTCCTAGAGTATTAGATAGCCTCCCCTGCTGAGGTTCGTTTCTAACTCCAGAACATTTGTAATATACATATGAATATACGCTGATCCTACTTAGGTCTTGCATCACCTTCAAAAATTTGAACCAAGATTATTTGTATCTAGAAATAGTTGAACGATTGAAATGATAATGTCCTGACGAGTAACATTTTAAACATGCTTTTTTTTTTCTTTTTTTTCCTCTATCGATTTGAATATTGTCTACATTCACCTGCTGTTTTTGTGATCATTCTTCTTACAAAAAATGATTTTTTTTGCTCTTTGATTTTGTCTGACATTGTCTTGTAAGCAAATATCTGAAATTGCTGTGTGTGTCTTGAAAGCAAATATCTGAAAATGCTGTGTGTGCCTTGAAAGCAAATATCTGAAAATGTTGTGTGTGCCTTGAAGGCAAATATCTGAAATTGCTGTGTGTGTCTTGAAGGCAAATATCTGAAATTGCCGAGTGTGTCTTTAAAGCAAATATCTGAAATTGCTGTGTGTGCCTTGAAGGCAAATATCTGAAATTGCTGTGTGTGCCTTGAAGGCAAATATCTGAAATTGCTGAGTGTGTCTTTAAAGCAAATATTTGAAATTGCTGTGTGTGTCTTGAAAGCCAATATCTGAAATTGCTGTGTGTGCCTTGAAGGCAAATATCTGAAATTGCTGAGTGTGTCTTTAAAGCAAATATCTGAAATTGCTGTGCGTGCCTTGAAGGCAAATATCTGAAATTGCTGTGTGTGCCTTGAAGGCCAATATCTGAAATTGCTGAGTGTGTCTTTAAAGCAAATATCTGAAATTGCTGTGTGTGTCTTGAAAGCCTAAGTCTGACACTGGTATGTGAGTTTTGAAAGTAAACATTAGACAGGGGTCAGTTTTGAAACTCATATTAGACACTGTGTTGCGTGTTTTGTAAACCCATATATGGCATTGGTGTCGGTTGAAAGCCCATTTCTGAAATTGGTATGTGTGTTTTGGAACTCATAACATTTTTTCTTGCACACGGCTGACATTTGCGTGTCTTGAAAGACCGTATTTGACACTGGCATGTGTGTCTTGAAATTGGTAAATTTATGTGTGTCTTGAAAGCCCATATCAGATAATGGTGTGTCTTGAAATATCAAATTATGGTAAATTTATGTGTGTCTTGAAATCTCATTTCAGATAATGGTGCGTCTTGAAATATCAAATTATAGTAAATCTATGTGTGCTTTGAAAGCCGAAATGTTGCTTACCAAAGAAGGTCAAATACAGATGACTGTCAGTCGGCAGTTGTTCAGTTTGAAAATGAAGCAAACAATGAAATAATAATGCACACTTTTTTACAGCCGGCACAGAAGAAATATTAGTTTAGAGTCCAGAAAACGCATTTCCACAGATTGTTGAAATTTTAGATAGATTCATAAACAACGTTTTGTAAGGTACGCAAAATATTAAGAATTAACAAGATTACAAAGAGAGTTTGTGTTACACAAACTCAGAGGCGGCCCCCGTCGAAGTCGGATCCCTGTCGGATCTGCATATTCGCAAATAATATTCAAGAGGTGATTTAATTTTGATGTAAAATGTTTTACATGTTTCGGATGTTCCTTCAGAGTTGAAGATAATTACTTCCTAGTCCAAACCTCCCGCAGGACGACGGGGGATGGGAGCGGGCAGGGTTTGAACCCTGGACCATCCATAAATCTGAACGACAGTCCAGCGCGAAAACCGCACGACCAGGCAGCCATCCGATGGTCAAAAGTAATAATGTTTCAAAGATTCATTTGCCGTAAATTTAAATTTAAATTAAATAAAAAATAGTAGATTAGTTTTAGTATATTAAAACATTACAATATTGATCAAAACGTTTGGAAATAAAAATCTACACTTTTTTTTACACTTTAAGTTTAGAAATTGAAATTCTACATCTTAATCTAGTCTATTTTAGTCTAAACTAGATCTAGAAATTCTAGATATAGACTCTAAAATAATTTTAATTAGAATATAAATCCAGATCTAGATATACTGTAATAAAAATCTAGATCTAGTTTAAAAAATCTAGATTAGATCTAAATCAAGATATCATTCTTTTTTTAAACGCGAGTCACATAACGAGGCTTAATAAACATTACTATACCGAGTTCTTTTTTCATTTCATTTGAAGAATTAATTCCATATAACGTCAGAGGAAAAAAAAAACACTACGTCACACGGCCTAGCTAGACTAAAAATCGCCTTCATCGATACGAGCCATTTATCGAGTGTTCATTGACTTTGGTGCACCGAGTGCGTTCTTTAAGCATTTCATTTAAAGAATTCATTCCATATGACGTCAAAGGAAAAAAACATTACTATACCGAGTTCTTTTTTCATTTCATTTAAAGAATTCCTTCCATATGATGTCAAAGGAAAAAAAAACACTACGTCACACGGCCTAGCTAGAATAAAAATCGCCTTCATCATTACGAGCCATTTATCGAGTGTTCATTGACATTGGTGCACCGAGTGCGTTCATTTAGCATTTCTTTTAAAGAATTCATTCCATATGACGTCAAAGGAAAAAAAACAATACGTCACACGGCTTAGTTAGACTAAAATATGTTTTCATTAATACAAGCAATTTTTCGAGGGTTAATAGACATTGGTGCACCGAGTGCGTTCTTTTAACATTACATTTAAAGAGTCCATTCATATGACGTCAAAGAAAAAAAATTCCATTACCTCACAATAGGCTAGTACCGGTACCATAAAAAAAATGTCTTTATTTACACGAGATATTTAACGAGGGTTCATAGACATTGGTGCACTGAGTTCTAATAGAATTTATTTAAAAAGGATCAAAGCCGCATTGTTTTTGCGTTTTGTCTGTCAGTCGGTCTGTCCGTCATCTTGATATAAAAAAAAACAACTAAAAGTTATTAAAAATTGATTAACCTTTATTCTACGTTTCAAAACATCGCAATAATTTTTAGGTATGAACACAATTGAAAAGTTTATATAATAGATTGTTCCGGATGTTTGTATAAATAGTAAAAGAAAAAGAGAATTTCAATTTCAGATAAATGAAATACCGTTAATTAAATTTTTTGGATGGTCTCGTATAAAAATTAGATGTGGAGCCATGTGGAGAGATTTTCATACCTTACTTTGTTGTTTGGATTCTGTTTTCCTTAAAAATCAGAACATAATATTAACGATAATTAGATTTTTTAATGTTTTAGGTAGAAAGTTAAATGTACTGTAAGAGAGTAGTGAGTTAAAATATTTTTCATAAAAATCCGTAAAAACATTATTTCGTAAATGAGAAGATTATTTGTTTATTAATTAGAAGAGGGAGTTCAAACAATTATTTGGCGTTAGTAGATTTTTAAATAAATTCGGAAATTTGTGGCGACGATTTGTAGGAAACAAAATCCGAAACTTTCTTTATCGATTACAAAACTTCTATGTTATGTTTTAGCAAAAAAATTAAATGTCTAAAAAGTAATTTTCAGTAATCAATTCTAGTAAATTACTTTTTTTTAAAGCCCTGAACAACCTATTGTCGATATTTTTAAAATTTGTTTAAAGATGAAAATACGGAACAATTTGATATTGATAACCAAATTATAGTGACGAATTGTCAAATAATATAAGTGTAATATTAGTAAATTATGCGATTTCAAACAATCATTAGGCATAATTCATGTTTTATAAAACAATATCCGGAACATTTTTACAATTAATGAAATATAAGTCAGTATAGAGATTTTGATTTAGCATTAATATGCTTTTTACATAAAAAACGGAACAACATATTATTGATAATGTGTTTTTGCAACGTTTAAGCATGGAAATTGAATGTAATATAAATTAGAAGAGCAAACAAACATTTGTTGGGGTTGATTAGTTTTGCACAAAAAAATCCGGAACAATCAATTTTTAGATACTTAAAACTATTGAGATGTTACGGGAGGAACATTAAAGTGTAAATCAGATTTTCAATAGCTTTTAGAGTTCTAGTTTTTTTAATCTAATCGTGACGGACAGACCGTCCCAACAGACAAAACGCACAAAAATAATCTTCTTTTATTCGGATGGGGGTACTAAACAAAAAAATAAATAAAATCTGATTTTTTTAAAAAGTTTAAGGAATTGGTTTAACAACTGGTCATGTAGCGACGCTACGCTACTGCACGAAAATCGCTGCATAAAAAGTCCATTAAAAAAAATGTGCGTGATATTTACATACAAAATGCATTATTAGCCTTTATAAACAAAGAGAAATGTTTTCTTTTAATTTTAGCAGCTAGTTGACCAGAAAAAACATTTTTAACTATTATTTATATTTGTTGTAAACATTTCCTGTACATTTTAAAAATATATTTGACTTAGTGATACTGAAAATATACAAAGATTGGTCATCTTTGTTAGCATATTGTAACATTGCCTCCCTTACATTTACGTAATTGTTTTAGAATTGGTGTATTTTTATGAAAAAATCGCTTGCATAATTAATTTTATAAATTAAACGGTTTGCTTTTAGAAAACCAAAAGTAGCCGTTGCACCTAAACTTTTCAAGCCGCATTTAATGATGAAATAATATTTTTCATATCTCTTCTAGTTTTTGAGATCTGAGTGTGACAGACGGACAGACGGACATTTTACACAAACCTAATAGCGGCTTTTTCCCCTTACGGGGGCCGCTAAAAAGAAAAGATCTTGAAGGCAGAACAAATTTAGAACCACTGGATTTAGAGTGCAGACTGAACACACAAAAAAAAATTTTAAAAAATTCCACAGTCTTAAGATTTGGTCAGAACACAATGACTTGTGAATCTGTCACATGACACCCACACCCCCTACACTCGTCTGATAACAATCCTCAAAGGAGGGCGAATACAAAGCGTGGAGGCTTAGGATGAGAAAAAGGCAGCAGTGTGTGTGTGTGCTGGGAGGGGGTGGGTAAATAGGTGTGTGTGTGCATTATGCGCACGTATATGTGTGTCAGGTTTTTGCGAACTTATATAAAATATTTGACCCGACATTCTATTGTGACCTCGCGCGTCACGAGATAGGGAAAAAAAATTGTTGACAGTTTGAAAGCGTCTGATTGGCTGAAATGAACACACCCCTCGGAATGTGATGATGAAATAGCCATTCTGTAAGTCAACGCAAACGATCTGTTTATGTTGCTGTTGAAATTTAGCCTAACCTTATTGTTACCAAATGACCTCTGCTAGTCCTACATAGATCTATTCAGGATAGCCACAACTTAAATATACAGCTTTTCCTATCGCTAATACAAACACAACACTAATGATGAATGTACTTATCTACTTATCTGTATCATTTTTATAAAGTACAGAAGTTCATTTAAATAGGAAGAAAAGAACGTACTGCTCTTATCCATTTGTTTATTTAGTCATTCTTGGTCATTAGAGATTTAAACTTTGCTAAATCATTAGTTTGGTGGCTGATTCAAGCAACCCGTTCCTTGTTAAGAAACTTGTTCTGATGCTGCTAGGGAAGAAAGAGCACTTGTACCGTCAGTCTTTGTGTATGAAATAAGAAATGTGCCCGCATCTTTGAACCCATGAATGCTTCCAACAGCCAAGTCTATAGTTCAGAGATCGAACCATATTCGGCGAAAAAATATATTGTTTAGAAACTTCAGTTTTATAAAGGCATAAAAATTCAAAATAAGATTTGGTTTCATAATGTTATGGTATATGTACATGAAGACAAATCCATAAATCGCAAGCCAATAGGTGATTTGTCGACCGTCTTTCTCCATTCCTGTCTTTTTTTTTTGCCTTGGATAGAGCCTCCTTCAAGGGCAGGCCCATCGCTTTCTCTGTCTGCCTCTTCTTCTTTTTCCTGGTACTGTTCCCTGAAGGAAGGTCTTTGAAAGCCCCGTGGACTTGGTGATATGGCCATAGATTTTGAGTTTGAGTATTTTTATTACAATAGCGTTTTTTTTTCTTTTGCTTCCATTACATCGCAACAATAATTCTTCACATTGATTTCACTTCTTTTCCATTCTTCCTGAATTGTAGCGCTTCAAAATGTGAACGGGACATTAAGAGCCAAGGTGGAAACAAAGAGGGAAGTTTACTGTGACTAACCTTTGGAATAAAAAAATAATAGTTATACAAATCGTCCCAGTTCTTAACTTCAAGTCTCGATGGTGTTTAGGAATGTAGAACAGTAACAATGGGACGCTTGGTTGCCCCAACTTGTGGTGGCATTTTAAGGTCACTATATCGTATGGTTACCAAGAATGTAGTCCTGAATAACTGGGGATTTACCCGCAAGCGAAACTGCTTAGACCAGTGGTGCCCAATCCATTTTGGCTTGGGAGTATACGCCAAGGCTTGCATCACAGCAAATAATAATATAATAAAATCGATGAGTCCAAAAAAATACAGATTTCACGGCTAATTTGGGCAAACATTTTTAGGGTAGTATAATACAGTACCATGGGATGGATATGGCACCGAGGAAAATTTTTGGCATCAATGGTATATACAAACTAAATACAAACTATATACAAACTATGTGTGTATTTTGTCTTCCAGTGGAACGATATCTTAAACTGAGCTCTTAGAAAACGAATTTGTCTGGGGATTATAAATTTCTGTCTTTATTGTTTACATTTCAAACATATTCTGTTAATCAGTCCATAGTAGAAAAATGTGTAAACCTAATTTACAATGTTGATCTCACTGCAGCATAGAGGAAAGTAGCTGGCAGCAGTTGACCCGCTGAAAGAGATAGTTGGTCAGCTCTCACGAAGGCCCAAAGAAAAACTCTTGTAGAAGACAGGCGCAAAGGACAAAAAGAACGGTTAAATAGACACCCGCAGGACAACAGCTTTGTCAGCATCACCTATGGGAAAATATGCAGATCACAGCCTGTTTTGTGTGGCCATGTGATACACTGCAAACATCCTTAATCTTCTTAAACTAAGACATTGCCATTCATTCAGACATGGGATTTCAATGGCACTGAAATCTGCCACAAAATGGCTAACGAATAATCTTTATAGAACAAAACTCCTACAACTTGAGAAATACAGTAGTCTATTTATAATCTACAGTGATACATTGCTTGTGTTTGTGTCGGCGCTTATTGGATTATGAATTAAGTGTAACGTAACATGAATGGACGGGCCTTTCATTTAAAGAGATTCTATCAAAGGCAAAAGACAGAGAGGAATGAAGAAAGACGGTAAACATATCCTGTGTGGTGCCCCAACGGTAGAACAGACTATGGGATAAGTGAGGTGTAACATAACTATAGGACCACATTTTCCCCCAACAAAGACAAATGAGAACATATATTCTGAATATATATATATATATATATATATATATATATATATATATATATATATATATATATATATATATATATATATATGTATTTGTCAGATTGATGCAATTCCTAGTCATGGCAACATTCTAGGACGCTATCTGCAGAACTAGAGAGGAGGATCCTAGCAAGTGACTTGAGAAGCTATAGAGGGATCATCTACAAAGAAAGCATCACAAATGAGATTAGAAACAGTATCACAAAGGTGAGGGCCCCACAATATGAGCTGCTGACCACAATAACAACAAAAGACGCAAACTAAAACTGTATGTCCACATCACAAGGACATCAGAGCTCGCAAAGATGTTCCTTCAAAAAACAGTACCAGGATAAAGAAAAAGAGGCAGACACAGAAAGCGATTGGACGACAACATCAAAGAATGGACGAGCCTGTCATTGAAAAAGATTCTATTGGGGCTGAGAGGAATGGATGGAAGGTCCAATAATCCTGTGTGGGGCTCAAAGGTTTAACAAATTGATGAATAGGTGAAGGTGAAATGGAACTTAGTCTGACAATGTTTTATCAAACAAAGTTACTTAGAACAAATTTCAGACGTACACCTGAAACTATAGTATATTTACATTGTATTATGACAGCGACGTACTGCTATAACTAGACCTAATGTACAGACTCTTACCTTGTGCCTGTAAGGAATGACTCACACTTCTCATCGTTTAGCTGCTCACTCTCGAAGGACATGCTGGATTTGACGGACATTTGAAGCACCGGCCAGTGGGGTAGATTCAGGGCGGTTTCGTTGAATCAAGCAGATCAGTCGAATCAAGTCGATCGCATCAGTCGAATCAGGCCAACAGCTTTAGCAAAATAATAATAAACTTGTAGAATTGTTAAAATAGTTATCCAGCAGACCGGTTTAGTCCAATGTAGCAGATCGGATCAGCCAAATCAAGCAGACCGGGTCAGTCGAATCAAGCAGACCGGGTCAGTTGAATCAGACAGCCCGGAACAGTCGAATCAAGCAGTCAAGTCGAATAGAGTCCACTGGCTAAGATGATTCGGCACTTATTCAGTTAATTGATTTTCACGGGCCTAGTTGATTTAATTGCTCAAAGGTACAGCATGTTTTCTTGACGCAACCACACCGGTTCTTTTTATAGTTCAGCACTTTTTTTAATCGTCGAAATTACAAACCGTTATAACAACCTTGTTTACGTATATGCATTCCTAATCGTTTAATTACAATTCATAGAGTTTGGACTTAATTATAACACGTACATAAAGTATTCTTCAGATATTAACAACAAATTTGGATTATGTTTTTACCTACAGTGATAGATGCAAACATTTCGACAACTTTTAAATCCGCTGGTAGTAACAATAGCGACACACTTTAACTTGATTAATACTTCTCAGTCTCTCACGTTTTATCTACCTAGATTGAATGGTCGCTGCTAGCAGAAATAAAAAGTATAGACATTTTAAAAACAAACTTCTCTTGCGTAGATAAGGATATAAGACCATTGATAAAAAAAAAAGCAAGGCGTGGTCTTACCCCTACCCTCTCCCCACCTTGGTTCAACCAATCGCAGCGCGCCTTTCAAGCCACGTGCAGCAGGATTTCATCATCAAGTCCGCACGTTGTGGAAAACGTAAACAAACGAAGTGTGTTATTGGTCCACACACGTGTGCAAGCTGTGTAGAGGACATAAAGATAGCGTTAAGTGGGTTGAAATTAACAGGTATCTATGTCTGGATGTGTAAACACCGGAAACCTGGAGTTTGTTAGTAAATAGAATATTAACAAAGATTTAGTCTGGAAGACATACGACTTCATTCAGCATTTGAACGATTCGTTCAAACTAAGAAAATGGGAGAGTGTGTAGATTGAGAAGTGTGTGCTAGAGAGTGACAGACAGACAGACAGACAGAGTGAGGTAGAGTGGACGTCCAGGGCCGGACTGGGTGTCAAAATCGGCCAGGGCATGTCTATACAATCCGGCCCGTACATTGTATGTCATAATGATGGACATATAATACTAGGCCTACCTGTCCTCACAATCATTAGGCTAAGTTTGATAATGTATCGATAACTGTTCACGTGCATACAGTGGATTCTATATCTTTACAAGAAATGTAGGCCTTATGTTAGTTTATAATCGAAAAGTATGTAGGCCCTAAAGGATGAAGCCTACAAGTAGCATTTTATACGGATGTAGACTATTACATTAATTCGAAAAATGTGTTAAGCTTAAATTAGTATTACACTGTCGAGTCTGTAAAAGATGTGTTTTTTAACAAGACGCTCAATGGGTCACTTTTATAGGAGTATACCTGTTCTCCCGCCCCTCTTTTTTACGCGAGGTAGAAATAAAAAAAAAGAGTGATCTTTCTTGGTTACAGCGGTCCGGCCCTGCTATTTTGTGAATATTTGTTCTCCCCCCCCCCCTCTTGTTTTTTCGTGGGGTGACTATCAGCAGAAATAAGAGAATGATCTTTCCTTTACTTCTTGCTCGTCCAAACTGTTGAGCGAAGAAGAGAATTATATATATAGATGTTATAAGAAAATTTTAAACAATTTCCTACTTGTCATAGTGATCATTTCGCCGCCTTTCGGTAATCTTACCGGCCCACCTGGCATTTTCCCAAATGCCCATATAACCATGCCGCCCCTGTGGACGTCTATACCAAGTGTCACACCTACAGCTGCGTATTAGCTTACAACTCTAATGCTCAAATTAAAGAGATATTTGTCATCTTGAGGCGAATGTTTGAGTCTTTCTTGTACACACAGAGCAGCAGCTTCAACTTGTCGGCAGATTCAACGCTTCCAGGATGTACATACTCTGGCAAGACTACCTTACAATCAGTTTGTTCTATTGGAGGCCGATGTAGACATTGTAGAGTTACTACCTATCTTTGTGTGTGTGGCGAGGGGTGCCTTTGATAAGTTCTTAAACTATACAATACAATAAGGCTTATTTCCATTTTTGTGATGGAAAGACGATTACAACAACACTTAGGTGCCGGTCAGAGGGTTTTGAGTTCGAATCCTGATGAGGTAAAGAATTCTTTATGACGCATTCAATTAAACAAATTTTCTCGAATGTTTAAATAAAAATCACACCCATATCCCTACACAAACACATTCTCTCCCTTCCTCTCTTTGTCCATCTGTCTCCCTCTCTCTCTCTCTTTCACTCTCTCTCCCTCTCTCTCTTTCTCTCTTTCTCCCTCCCCTCTCTCTCGCTCTCTCTCTTTCTCTCTCTCTTTCCCTCCCTCTCTATATCCCTCTCTCTCTCTATCTTCCACGCTCTCTTTCCCTCCCTCTCTCTATATCTTTCTTTTTCTCTCTCTCCCTCCCTCTCTATATCCCTCTCTCTCTCCATCTTCCTCTCTCTCTCCCTTCCTCTCTATATCCCTCTCGCTCCATCTTCCTCCCTCTCTCTCCCTCCCTCTCTCTCTTCCACTGGGCAGGCTAAGACCACGATGTCCCTGAAGCACGTTCTATAAGTGTCTCTTCCCGAGCTGAAACAACGGCCCAGATGTTATCTTTCTATTTGAAAGTGGTGCTTTTTTGTGAGCTCCATGTTTTATCTGCTGGCCAAGCAAACTATATTCATTCATCTTTCAACATTTGTCCAGCTATCTTCATGACAACAGTGCCACAATCTGACATGAGACATACCTGGACTGGAAATTCAGGGCACATTTTGAATCCACACTTTGTTTTGTAATAATAAGGTTTCTAGGAAACTTAAGACACGCTCAGACAATATTTTGACATTATGTAAAATGCACTTAAAAGAGATTTCGGACAGGGGCGTAGATAGGAATTTTCCATCGTTTGGTGGCCCGGGGGGCTAGACTTCTTTTGGGGCCCCTGCATTTTGCATAATATTTAATTTTAATGTAAAAAACACTCATTTAGGCCCCCCCCCTTTTCAATTGGGGGCCCGGGGGGGGGGATTTTCAAATTCTCCTTCCTCCTCCCCCCACTGTATCCAGTGCGAGATATACGAGGGAGTAAGCTAAATCTCGTAAGCATAAGGAAAGGTGACATGGTAATACGTTATAACGGTCTAACCTCAATAGTACGTATTTGTACCTTAATTACAAGGACAGGATTTAATCGTCTGTTATAAGTTAAAATACTACAACAGAAAAAAAAATCCAATACATTCAAAGTTTTTTTTTTTTTTACAACTGTTATCGTTTGACCTACTGGCGAGTCCAATTCTGCTGGTAATGACTTATAAAACGCCATAAATAATGCAGCCTAATGCCCTACATTTTCCATGACCTGGTTTGAATAAATGATAGCATTCAAGTCTCAAGCTTTTGCCCTCACTATGTGGGTCGCGCAACATTAAGCACAGTGGCGTAGCTAGGTACCTGTGGAGTCGGGTTCAAGAATATGACGGTGAACACACACCCCTTAAAAAAAAAATAGTTCAGAGTGACAAAA